>NC_139018.1:68832231-68989731 GCF_964374135.1 Grampus griseus
ACTCTGAACACAGTCGCAGGATAATAAGAATAGAGGACAATTCTTAAGACACCAAATTGAACCTCTTGATTACTTGCTTTTTCCCATGCACCTCAAATTGTACATATGTAAATATAGCTATGATATCCTTCCAAAATCTTTAATAAAACAAATATAGTGAAGGGGGGTTACATAGGGTTCTTGTTGTAAGTAGTAGAAATATAGAAAAAAAAGACAGTATTTATCCTGCTGTAAGCAATAACTGAATAAATACACTGTACACTCTATATAATATTTTTAAGAGCCATAGAGTGTGCATGTTAAAAAAGTGCATGTCATTTGTAATCTCTTTCATGAACTTTGAAGTCAGAGAACTAACATTAGCTTTAAAAGTATTTTTATTATAGGCTGTATATTTCTTTACCCCGAAATGAAGTGTCTATTTAGGTTACGGCTTTCCTGATATAATTCTTATAACTGCACAACCATATAATAAGCTTATCAGGGCTGAAGATACGGCTCCTGTGTTTTTCTGAGTCCCTTCTCTGTGATTTGTTTTGTAACTTATCCTTTGGAGGGTGAAGAAGTAAGACCCTACCTGGCTCTGCTTTTTAGTGCATGGAGCAGAGACACATCTATTAACAACTGCCTAGGCAGGTTGATTACTGGGCAATATAATTTCTCAGTTTTTACATGTAAATGAGTGCTTCTCGCCATGGACCTAGCTTGTGCTTCAATTTAGGTAAGCATACTGCTGCAGCAGCTTTGAAACCATTTCTCTCTGATTGTACCAATTATCAGATCCTGAACTTTACCATCAGGAAAAGTCATAGCTCCACATTTATGAATGCCTGGCTTTTGAGAATTAGAATAATTATGTCACCAAACCTACCGTTGATTTTCAGATAGACATCTCAATAATTTTGTAAAAGTAAAAACCTTTCTGAAAGCACACTGATAATTTTTATGGCAGAAATAATACATAGGGATGAATACATAGGGTGATTCGATAGGTGAGAACATTTGAGATATTTTACTTGAACTGAATTTAGATGTGTTTCTGAGCTTAGTCTTTGATTATAAATTTTCATGTTGGAGGGTTTTGACTGTGTGAGAAGTTCTGAAATCTGATGTTTTTGGAGGAGGGGGTTGAGAATTCACAAAATAATGAAAATCATGTGCTGTTATTAAAGTAGATTATAGTAATAGTATAAAATCATAAACAGTGATAAATTTAAGACCTTAAAATTCTCTACGTTTTATTCTAAGGCTCACAGCTGTTTCTTACCTCCCAGGCCATTCATTGTTTGTGACCAGATCACATATCCTTAACCAAATACACATTAAAAGATTTCTGTTCACAAATTAAACCCGAATTGAATTTAGCACATAAAGCTCTTCAGTTATCTACTGGGTGTTTTCAATTTTTTCTTCTTACAGTATTTTTATAACCAGCAAGAATAAGTTAATATCTGTATTTACAGCAAAAAAAAAGAGTTAGATATGGCAGTGGCAGTGTCATTCACAATGTTACAGAAACTTGTTTTCCTCTGTTACAGTGCCATTGTTTCATTTTGAGCAAGAAACTGAATAATCTTAACACATATCATGGAATCAAAGATTTACAGGATTATATATTCTAGATCTCTTATTTTAGGAATTATCTTTGCCATGATCTGAATGAATTAGATATTTTAACTAATTAAATTCTAAAATTAATCTCTGTTTATTTCAGACTTGTTTTGCTGGGAATTTACTATAAATCAATGTTTTCTAGCACTGACGTTTATGACATCTTTCAATATCCACTTTTTTTCTCTCCCTCCACATGGTTAAGAAATTATTATGACTTTGACATGACATCTATGCAGTCATTTTGTAGTATATGCAGTTGGGGAAGACATACAGAAATAATATATTTTCCCTTGCAAGATCTCAAAATCACATATTTAGTTTGCAGTGCACGTGAGCACGCACACACACACACACACACACACACACACACACACTGCATTTCTTTTAGCTCCATGAGCACATTTTGAATATATTTGCTCTGCAACATTTTCCCATTCCCAAGAATGGTGTTTCACGAACTGACTTTATCACCTATACAAGAGAATTGTACAAAGGTTCTCACTAAGAAACCAAATAAATGTATAGTCAAATTAATGAATAATTATATTCTTAAGGACCAGTTCATATATACATTCTTTTCTTTATTGTGACCGCATTTTTTTCCTATATCTCTATTTATCTACATTTCTTCAAATATGACACTTGAATAGCCTTCTACAACTAAAATCTATTTGGAAAGCTGAAGTGTGGAGGAAGGTGATTTGGGGGTGAAAGCTTGGTACTGTTAACGATGTGATTCTCTGGCTCCAGAGATCTTTGGGATTTTCAAAATGGTAAATTTCTGATGCTCCACTTCAAAGATTTGAGGCTTGAATTCTTTGCTACATCTAAGAAAAGGAAGCCAGTGTACAATAGCCTGAGCAGTCTGGAGCAGAAGGTCACCCAGCATTATACGTTCTTGTTTGGGATGAAAACATGGAAAGGAAATCCTCCCAAGCAATGTTAAGTTGTCTGCTCTCTCCTTGGTGTGTGTGTGTGCACAACTTCTTTAACATTAAGCTGGTTCAAGCACAGGTACTGAAAAAGAAAGACATCTTTTAAGATGAAATGGGATCTGGAAATATTTTGTAGATACCCTAAGACAGATCGGGGAAAATCTGTATCAAATAGTGGGAACTTCTAAGCTTAAAAATGATGGCACAGAATGAAAATCATTTTTTTTCCCTAAAACTAAGGCAATGGTTCAGTTGAAATGTAATGTAATTTTCATAATTATTTAAGTGCAAAAGCACATAATTGGAAGGTTCATTCATGGTCTTTCAAGTGGCAATGTTGGACAATGGAAAAACCAAGACGATATTTCTCTGGTTTTTCAGTATGATGCCATATAAATTTGAGCAAGTCATTTCACTGTTCAGGGCTTACACGGGTACAAAGCAAACAAGATTCAAACACTGGTAGTATAGGAAGGAATGCGTGATTTTTTTAGATTATTTCTGATACCTGAAGTTTCTATTGTTGTCTGAGCTCTTATGCTATAAAGAATATATTTACTACAATAGTTTCATATACTCATTTGTTCATTCAAAGATATTTACTGAGTATTGACTAAAGGGCATGACCATACTTGCTATCAGTTATTCAGAGACCACTAAGACAAAGTTCCAAACCTTCACAGTACTCGTAGTCTGATGAATGAAGCAATAAACCAAAATTAACAGCACAGTATAACAAGGGATATGATAAATGCATGGCAGTGCTCCTTTGGGAAGTCAGAGGAGGCACTCCTAACTTTGCCTCAGAGAGAGAAGAAAACTACTTAGAGGAGGAGAACACTGAACTAGATTGATGGTGAAAATAGAACTTCTTGCTGATAGACCAAAGATTGCACAGGAGGGCCGAGTTAATTTGTGCTGTTCAGGAGACCCTTGGCTTTAAAGCGTTCTTTTTTTCTTGGCTTTAAAACTATACACTATTGTGAAGTCCTGCTACCACCAATTTGTTTTGATACTAGGTTTTCTTTCTTGTCTTCTCTTCTATTACATAGGAAGGAAAGGAGAAAACAGTAACTACTAAATATAAATGTGTGATTAATTTCATGACTACTTCCTACCCATTCATTACCTCTATTTTTTGAGTGGTGTGTGTGTGTACACATGAAAAAGTAAACACGAATAAAGGTTATTATGAGAATTTTATGATATCTTTTGAGATAACAAGAGTGATGTTGGTGTAACAAACCCAAACAGGGAAACCTACACTCAAATTGTTTTAAATATTTGAGAGGATTCTAGGGCTTTCCAAGAACAGCTAAATATACAGACTTTTTTTTTTTTCTTTTACTTTCCATTATACAGTGTGTCAGAAGGATTCTCTTTTTAGCAGGTGTGAACAAGGAACAGGTAGCAGGAGAGGTTGGTACATAGAAAGTATTTGAAACAAAATCAGAATGTAATGAGCTAGGCCAGTGATTCTCAAAGTATAATGCGCATAAGAACAACCTGGAGAACTAGTTTAAAAACTGTAGTAGGCCTGGGGCTGGGCTGATGAATTTTCATGTTTTACAAACCCACAGATGACGCTGATGCTACTGGTTGAGGATCACACTTTGAGAACAGCTAATGTAGACCAGTGCTTCTCAGATTTAATCTGCATATGAATTACCTGGGGATCTTGTTAAATTGAAGATACTGATTTAGTAGGCCTGGGGTGGGCGGGAGAATTTGCATTTTGAACAAACTCACCGCTTGGTCTGTAGACGGCACTGTTAAGAAGCAAGGCCTTAGATGATTTCCTGCCTTCAGAGTCCAAGTCATATGACATGGCTTGGTGATTTTCAGAAAATAATAGGATCAAGAAATGATTTCAAGTTTATTTCCAGACCAAATAAGATTGTCTCCTTACCAACAAAGGCTAATAGAGAATTAATGTTAGTTCTTGTTTATTGTGTGAGTAAATATTACAACCCTACTGAGAGAAACATTTACCAAGCTTCTGTTCCCTGTTTAAAATGCCTGCCCTAGTTACTGTGAAAGATTAGGTCAAACGCAGGTTTCTTCTTTTAAGTAGCTTCTATCGCTACCTTGAAACCTTAGAAATTAAATGTTACCCTGAATGGCCGTGTATTAAATGCATTATATTTCTCTGATACTGATAATTTGTTAAGTACAGAAGGTAAAAAAGAATTGGTCTAACATTTCTCCCCCGCAAAAAAAAAAAAAAAAAAAAACACCTTAGAAATAGCACATTATTCATGTTGTGTTATCTAACCTCCCCCTGCCCCTGTTTAAAATTTTTATTTTGTTAGACAAGTTCTGTTCATATAAAGGAAAAGGTTGAACTAAATTTAGTGAAAGGAATTGGCAAATAGGCTTAATTTTGATCAGGTAACAGTCCCTGGTGGATTATATGGGTCCGGGTATGAAGGAGCCTTATACTGAGAAATGTGCTGGCTGTTTTCAACCTACATTTTCTTGGTAATTGATAATTCTCCATTCCCTCTGTTCCGTGTAGACCTTTTAAAAAACAGAGAAATGAAATAAAGGTGATGGTATTTGAAGTAGAAATTTCTAATAGAACATTCAAATAAAAATACAAGGAATGGGGGCTTCCCTGGTGGCGCAGTGGTTGGGGGTCCGCCTGCCGATGCAGGGGACGCGGGTTTGTGCGCCGGTCCAGGAGGATCCCACATGCCACAGAGCGGCTGGGCCGGTGAGCCATGGCCGCTGAGCCTGCGCGTCCGGAGCCTGTGCTTCGCAACGGGAGAGGCCACAGCAGTGAGCGTCCCGCGTCCCGCAAAAAAAAAAAAAAAAAAAAAAAAAAAAAAAAAGACAAGGAATGGGATCTGTAGTACTTACTTTGGCCAACTTTGGATGATTTTAAGGACAGTGGGATGCATACATTTCTGTTCTTCTTATGCCCCTCCCATTCACAAATTTTCAAGTGAAATGATACTGTTAAATTCAGTGACTCAACATGGTTTTTATATAGTTAACAGTAAATTTCTCAATTCTCAGTTTGTTTATTTTCTTGGTGAACTGGATCAAATATGGACAACTGATCATGTTACTACAAATACCTAAGCCCTCAGCCAAATAAATACAAAAATATTTAAAATATTAATATAATTTTAACATTTCTTTTGCCTGGCGTGTGTGACTTTTTTTTTTTTTTTTTTTCTGGTACGCGGGCCTCTCACTGTTGTGGCCTCTCCCGTTGCGGAGCACAGGCTCCGGACGCGCAGGCTCAGCGGCCATGGCTCACGGGCCCAGCCGCTCCGCGGCATGTGGGATCTTCCCGGACCGGGGCACAAACCCGTGTCCCCTGCATCGGCAGGCGGACGCTCAACCACTGTGCCACCAGGGAGGCCCCATGACTTTTAATATTATCATTTCTGAGGATAAATGATTATATTTCCAGTAATAATTTATGATTAAGTGCTTTTGTCATTTCTACTCCATCCCATTTCTCAAGGATGTTAATTTCTAATGCACTTACCAAATTGGACTACTTCAAGCAAAAATCTTATTTGCAGGATTTTGACTTTCTTAACACATCATACTTGAATCTTTTGTTCATTATCTAAAGGAAGTTGCGAGCAATATGGTTTTAAAATGTAGATGTTTGGGCTGGAAGAGCAGTGCTTCTTAACCTTTTTGGAAATTCAACCCTTTTTAAAAGCGTGGCTCCTATTCACAGAAAATGCTCATGAAGCACATTCAAGAAAATTTTGCGTACAACTTAGTGCATATTCATTGACCTTTTGAAGGAAGATTAACAACTCTGATCTTGATAATTGAGGTGAAGTTAACCAAAATGCCATCTTTTTTTCTTCTTTTCTTACATAGACATTGAAACCAGATGGATCAATAGACTGTTTTTCTAAAAACATCATTTTGTTTTTATGGTGTAAACCTTGTCTTACAAATAAGCCTTTATCCTGATTTGTAACATAGAAGCAAGTGGACATCTGGCTTCTGTGGAAAATATGATTCACTCATTTGCATTTTAAAATTCCATTCATTCCATTTTTAAATTGTTCACTTGTCCTCTTTGCTCTTTCTAAAAGCAACACTTCTCAACTCTCTTCAATTTCAAATACCCACAGAGTTTATGTTATTTATAATTCAGAATGTTATCCCTTTAACATTTTTAAATGAAAATCAGTATTCAAGGTCCACAGTATGAGGAAACACACAATATCTAGGTAAGTGAGAAGTCATTTGAAAACCAACAAGGAATTTGGGTGTCAAAAATCAATTTATTCCTATTCCTTTATATCGGTCTTGAATGACTTTGAAATAACTTTTCAAATGAAAAAAATTCAGGATCAAAATACTAATAAATAGTTTATTCTTCATGTCAGTTATAATAGCTCTTCAAAAAATATTTTGCTATGTAAAGCTGTTTCTATCACTAATGAGATGTTGTAAAAACAATTCTGAGATGAAAGACTATAGTGCTGTTTGGTTGCTCATGAATATTATTTGCAGCAGTAGTTTTTATGAGTAAAGACTGAAAGTATAAGAACTTGAAACCTGGAAGATTTCTTCATTCTTAGTCCTAGTCCTTTCTCTTTATAGTGGCAAATCCAGAATCTAATCATTTTCACAAAATTGAACTCTCATGATAACCAAGAGCAGAATAATTTGATGTTCCATTCCAATTTTAGGTAAGACTTCTCATGAGCATTTTATTCCTCATCTTAAAATAATAGGCCTGTGTGGAATGCTAATATTTCCAAAGGATAGTTCTGAATATATAGTTAAATTTAATCTCTTTTAATATTTCCTTATAACCAACTAGTTATATCCTGGAAAATTCTGAGTGTGTGTGTGTGTGTGTGTGTGTGTGTGTGTGTGTGTGTGTGTGTGTACATAGAAAGATTTTCCTTCAGTTGAGTGGAATAGCTGATAGGTCTAAAACTAGATGCGAGAAATAGGGATAACAATGATAGGCAAAAGTCAAAGGAGGACAGAAATCAGTTCATCATCTTCAACTGAATTTTGGACCTGATTCTCAAAGTATGACAGAAGATATTGCTTTTCCAAGAATATAATCACATGAGGTTTAAAGAGGTTTACTTAGGGAACATATATCATGGACAGTAGAGAGTTACACATGGGAAACTGGAACCAAGAAGACCAGGTGGTAGAAGTTCACAAGCCCTGAGCTTGCATGCTCTCATAATTCATGTCTTACTACTGATGTTCTTTGCTAATATCTTACAATTTAGAAAATACCTGGAAGAACGAAATGGACTAGAAATTAGGAGAAGTGAATTTGCTTAAATTTTCCAACCTAGATTTCATGACAACTATGATCTTGAACTAAATTACATTTCCATTCAGGGTTTGGTGTCTATAATTGGGGGCAATGAATGATCGTTTTAATGATTTGGTCTGTAGACCAAATGAGAGCCCCCTTCTTGAGGTCAAGGCATTATAAACTCTTTTGGGACTAGCTAGAGATTTTTAGAAGCTAGAATCATGTAGATCACTCCTAACCCTAACTACACGCTGGAGACATCAATTCCTAAAGTAACCTGAAGCAATCAGATAGACTAAAGTGATGTTAGTGAGGTAAGGCAGATTGGTCCCATCAGTCATTCCAGAAATGTCTTAACTCTTATTCTGAGCAGGATGAGATGTACTATCATCAGGACACCCACCCGATATTTTGAGGCATTGATAATACTTTCAAATACACACACTGCATGGATGGTTCAATATGGATATAATAATTCTTCAGTTCCTTTGGGAACAAGAAGCAGTCTACCTCTCTCTCCCACTGATGCAGCTGTCAGAATTCTGGGCCAGGGGTTACATCCTCTCTCTTTAAAGGAAACTTAGCTGCCCTTCTGGTGGGAGAGAGTAAAGCAGTCTAAGGTGTTGAATGCTGATTAGCACATCAGTCAGACTCTCTATCTGATGTAATTAAAGGAGCCTTGAAAAAATAGTTCTGAAGAGAAATGTGGACAGCTATCCAAAGCGTTTTGTCTGGAACAAATATTCATGGACTTTTCCATTGAAGGAGATGCTGAAAACTAGTCTCTGAAAATGACTAGAGGAGTCTGTGTTTGGTAGATTAGGTCAAAGGAGAAATTCGATGTTTGAGTTGGCAGGTCTCAAAACAAGTACTGAATCAATCAGTCCCCCTCTTTTAGGAAAAATCCAAATGGGTTTGGCTGTGTTTTTGGTTCATTCTGCCTCACCTGTGAGATGGAGTGGTAATATCACCCCCTACTCACTTCATAAGTATGTAGCTAGGACCCAAAAAGATAATTACTTCTCAATATAATAACTTTTGAGATTTTAGGGGAAAAAAGTACAAGCACATAAAAATCTAAGACATAAACATTCTGTTGTGCTTTTTAGTGACTTTCATTTGGAGTTGTTATTGTAGAAGCATTTATAAGCTGAATTTCTTAACTTCCCTTTGCCATTAGTGAAATTGAAGACCCAAGTCTCCAGGATGTCAATATTATAAACCCAAAGCTATGGAACAATATTGGTATAGCAAGTCAGTAATGAACATGAAAAGACAAAGCTGAAACTTTTCTTCTGAAGCTTATTTTCATTACCATGTAATTTTTAAATATTCATTGAAGCCAAAAACATACTAAAATACACAACTGTAAGTGTACAAATTATTGAATATTTGAACAAAGTGAGCACATCCATGTAATCTTCAATGATTTCAAGGAAAAGAACATTATTACCATATGAGAAATTCACCTTTGTCCCATCTTGTTACTACCCGCCAAAAGAAATCACTATCTTGATTCCTATTACCTCCAGTTAATTTTATGTTGTTGACTTTTATATAAGTAGTTACGTATGGTGTGTGTTTTGTTGTACCCATGCTATGGCACAGTGGTGGTGTAATTGCAGTTCATTTATTTTCATTGCTGTAGAGTATTTCATCACATGAATATACCAAAGTTCATTTATCCCTACTTTTGATGGACAAGAGTTGCTTCCAATTTTTGGCTTCTATTCATCTTGTATGTATTTTGGGCAAATAAGTATACTTTTCTACCTGGGGTTAAATAAATACCTGGGAATGGATATGCTGGGTTAAATATATACCTGGGAATGGAAACAAGGTATGTTCAGCTGTGGTAGATGTGACAAAACAATTTTCTGAAGTGGTTGTGCCATTTCATGCTTGCACCAGCAATGTCTGATGTTGCTTCATATCCTCACCAGGGTTTGATGGTATCATTCTATTTAATATCAGCCATTTTGGTGGGTATGTAGTGATATCTCATTGTAATTTTAATTTACACTCCTTTGGAAGCTAACAAAGTTTGGGCACTTTTCCTGTGTTTATTGGCTATTGTGAAGTATCTGTTGCCCATTTTTCCTTTGGATGGTTTGTCTTTTTTTTATGGTTTTGTAGTACTTGGTATAGTCTACATATGTCCTTTGTGAGATCAATGCTTTACAAACAACTTTTTCCAGTTTATAGTTTGCCTTTTTCACTTTCTTAATGGTGTCTTTGGATGAACATAATTTCTTAATTTTAATGTGGTCGTTTCCTTTATGGTTAGTGCATTTTGTTTCTTGTTATCTTTACCTACCCCCAAAGTGTGACAATATACTCCTATTTTGGAGGGAAGATTATTTTTTAACCTTTTATTTTTAGATCTATGAACCACCTGAATTGTGTGTCCAGTAGAGTAGGAATCACTTATAATTTTTTCCTTATATATATTTGGTTGGCCTAACACCATTTATTGAAAAGACAGTTCTTTCAATATTGCAGTGCAGTGTCACCTTTGTCATAAATCAGCTGACTATGTATATGTGTAGATCTGTCTTTTGATTCTCCTTTAGTTTCCTTATGCACTATACTGTCTGAATTACTATACTTTATACTAAGTCTTGATTTCTAGTAATGTATAGCCTTTGATTTTGTTCTTTTTCAAGATGATCTTGGCTATTCTTATCCTTTTGCATTTAAAATTATCTTGCTGATACCCACATTTAAAAATATCTGGTAGAATTTTGATTGGGAATGCATTGAATCTATATATCATTTTGGGGAGAAATGCTATGTTTTCAACATTGTATTCTGTTCATAAAAATGGTAAATCCTTTCATCTATAGTTTTTATAGCCTTATTTAATTTCTCTCAATAATGTTTTATAGATCTATGGTACAGGTATTATACATACTAAAATTATTTTCTTTGGTGTTTGCTTTTTTGGGATACTATTGCAAATTGTATGTATATTTTTAAAATTTCATTTTCTAATTCTTAATGGTATATAGAAATATAATTTATGATTTTTTTATATTGACCATTTATCCAGTTTCTTTGCTAAACTCTTTTACAAATCCTATTTTAAGCCTTTGGATAAAAGCCTTTGGATTTTATAAATATACAGTTATATCACTGGCAAATAATGTCATATTTCTCTCTCTTTTTTCTTTCTTTCAAATCCTTATATCTCTTATTTCTTTTACTTGCTTATTACTCTGACTAGTTGTTGAACAGAAGAGTGCTAATGGACATCTTTGTTTCTTTTCCAGTCTCATGGGGGAAAGTTATTATGTTTCCCTATTACATATACTACTTGCTGTAGGTTTTATATAGATACGTATTAACAGATTAAGAAAGTTTAATTTATTCCTAAAAGTATATGGATTAATTTTCAAGCATCTTTATACTTTCTACTTATCTTTTTAAAAAATTGGTTTCTAATCTAATAGCAACGAGGTCAGAGAATACACCGTGATTTTAATTCTCTGAAATTTGTTTAACATATATCAATATAGATAAAGTGTGTTCTATTTTGGTATACATTTCATGTACACTTGAAAGAATGTATATTCTATCACACTTAAAGACAGTGTTCAATGTATAGTCTATCACATTTGAAGTCAGTTAGGTCAAGAGTGTTTATTTTCATGCTGAAATTTTCTATATCCTTACTGATATTTTATCTATTTGTTGTATTATTACTAAAAGAACTATGCTAAAATCTTGCAATATGATTTTTGATTTGTGAATTTTCCTTATATTTCTGTCAATTTTATTTTGCTTCATATATTCTGAAGCAATGTTATGAGATGTATATACATTTTAAATTGCTGTTTTCCTGATGTGTTAACTCTTTTATCATTAGAAAATGCCCCTGTTTTATATGACTTTCCTTTTCTCCCTTTCCTCATTTTCCACTGATCAAATGTTTTTAGCAATGCATGTCCCCCACATAAAACTCTGGCTTATTTGTTAATTATACTTCAGTAGTTTTTTTTTTATTGATTACCTTAGGGATTATAACTCAGATCCTTATTTTATGACCATTTATTTTAAATTTGTACTTTTATCTACTTTCCAGACAATGCGAGGTACATAGAACACTTCATGTCCATCTACCTACTTCTTGACTTTTGTATTATTGTTGTCACACATTTAATTCTAACTATATTTTAAACCACAAAATATATTATTTCTTTTTATGGATTTACTATTTTGATGTATAAACATATTTCATTCCTCTCTACATTTCTCTGCTTGCTTCTGGATTTCTTTTTCATTCTGCTTAAAGAAATACTTTACTACTTTCTTTAGTATGAGTCTACTGCTATGAATAATCTTTGTTTTTTGTATTTCTTTCTTAGCTTCACTCTTTTGAAGGATATCTCATCTGGGTATAAAATTTTAATTTAATAGGTTCTTTTCTCCTTTCAGCACTTTAAAGATATTTCATTATCTTCTGGCTTTCATTGCTTTTTTTTCACTTCTTTGAAAGTAATGACTTTTTCATCCTTTGAGTACTCTTAAGATTAAACTCTATGTTTTTTTTTGCTTGCTTTATGCTGAAGAAACTCAGTGTGATTTTCCTTGCCTTGTAGAATTTTCTTTGTATTTACTTTCTTTGAGTTCATAAGACATCCTGGATTTGTCCTTGTCCTTTTTTTCCAGCATTGAAAAATTCCTGGTAACAATCTCTGTAATATTGTAGTTGCCCCATTGTGCCTCTGCTCTCTTTCAAGGACTCAAATTGCATGTATATTAGAACTATTTTTTTTAACCACAACCCACCTATATCTTCTGTATTTTTCATTCATTTTATTCTCCATGCTTTAGTCTGGATATTTTCTACTGACCTATCTTCCAGATCTGTAAACCCTTCTTGAGCTCTTTCCAAACTACAGTTAAGCCTTATCTTTTGAAATCTGAATTTAAGTTGCTATAATTTTTAGATGTAGAATTTTTATTTGATTCTTTTTATATATTCCAGTTCTATGGTAGGATTATCTGGCTTGTTTAATTTCTTGAACATATTGATTAACTTATCTTTAATTTCATGTCTGGAAATTCTAATATTTGTGTCACCTATGGGTCTGTTTCTATTATTTACTTGTTCTTTTGACACTTTTTCTTCACTAGTACTGCACTTTTTTATTGAGTCCTAGACATTGTGTTTGATTGTAGAAACTGATTTCTGTTTCTTATTCCAAAGAGGATTTATCCCACCCTCTGGCAGGCAGCAAAAAGATAGAACATATCTAATTATGGACTGAGCTGACTGGAAGCTGATTTTCTGTAGGGCTTGGCCTTCCTCTTAATCATCCCTTTCCAAGGTACAGCTTTCCAGGTTTCCCAACTGAGACTCTTCCCAGGGCCATGAGAATGCCAATACTCTGTCCTACTTTATATTTACTTTCTGCTTGGCTGCTGCTGCTTCTTTTTTTTTTTTTTTTTTGTAAGATTTTTTTATTTGATGTGGACCATTTTTAAAGCCTTTATTGAACTTTTTACAATATTGCTTCTGTTTTATGTTTTGGTTTTTTGGCTGAGAGCCATGTGGGATCTTAGCTCCCTGACCAGAGATTCAACCCACACCCCCTGCATTGAAAGGCAAAGTCTTAACCCCTGGACCACCAGGGAAGTCCCCTCTGCTTGGCTTCTTAGCCTAATCATCAATACAGCTTTATTGGTAACTCCTGTGAAGGTAAGAGATTCTTCTTTTTTGTGTAGTTTTAGGCCCCTCAAATTCCTACCTGCCATGATAGCACAAAACTCTGATTTTTGCCTTCTCGGTAGGTAGCAGCTGACCTTTACCTGCCTTCTCATCTTCTTTCCCTAAGCCAGGAATTGGTATATGCCATTACAGGAAAAGTGTTTAAAAAAAAAAAAAATTGGGCTTGTCCTTGTAAGCTCCTTTTTCTCCAGAAGCTTGCCCCTCATATCCTGGCTGTCTCAGCAATTCTCTAATGCCTTCAAGCTTATGTCTTTGTATGTTATCTAGCTTTTCCTAACTGTTCTCAGTAAGAGCTTTGAACTACACCAAGCTACTACATGGTATTTGGAAGTGAAAGTAATTTCTTTTTTTCCCCCAAAAAAATGATGAGATTAGCCAATATTGAGTGATATTTTACATATTAACAATTTGTTTTAAAGTAAATAATTCAAAAGTCTTTCTTCCTTTGTATTACAAAGAGCTCCAATAACTTTTTGAGTATTTTTGGAGTATGTATATTATGAATTTGATTTAGGTAACTTTCCATTATCAGTTAAAAATGTATTATATCTTTAGAAGCACAGTTATGTTTTGAGATATTAATAAACCAGAATTTTGGTATGTGGTACTTTAGTTATAAAGTGATAACAAAATAGGAGGAAAAACATCCCTCGGGGCATCACAATATTTGGTTCTTGGGGTACATACTTATATAGGTGTTTTAAAATAGAGTCTCAATAATTAGACTGTCTTGGATGAAGTTCAAGAAATCCATTTAGAATGAGATTTTAGAATCATAGCTTTCAATTAGTTAAGAAGTGATCTAAGCACTAATCTAAAACATTTCACAAATAGGGTGAACCTTGTCATCCCTTACTCAAGAGTCAGATGTTAGGAAAACCCTGTGTTACAGGAAATACTTTTGGAACTGCTATGCTCAGTACCTATTTCCTTTTGACATTGCACAATCATTGTATGCATAAAGGCCCATCTTATATACTCCATCAAAATCATGGATAGTCTTTCCTCTATACCTTAGTATCTTCATTCTAAGGGAGGATTAATTCCATGTTTTCCTCTCCATCCCATTCTCCTATGTAATTTTATCTGACCTGTATATCTCATCTTCTTAAAATGAAATTATTATTATCAAATATTTGTATTATCAAATACAAATTTATCAAATATTTGATCTGAGAAACTGATACATAATAAGATATATGTTTCAAGTGAAAGCTTTAAACACATCTGAATCAAAATATTTCATTATAACAACTCTTGAATAAAATAATCTTAATAGTGTTCTGTTATACATACATTTTCAAAGAAAAAAACCATTGCTTTTTTTTCTTCATTAAGTATTTGCATGAGTCTTTAAGTTACAGCTTTCTGGTTATAAATGTATAGATTTGAATAAGTTCTAAAGATTTTTTTCCCCCTCAAACCAATTCAAACCTGGAGGATACGGTATAACAACTGTCATCGTAATTAAGATAATCTTGTGCTTTGAAACTTTTGTTTTAACCAAGGTAGCATCTGGTTTTCTTTATTTTGACAATTGTAGTTACCCAGTTTCAGGATTTTTTACATTATAATTCAAATTAATGTTGCATAGTGTCTGCCAGTTTTCATGGTTTGCAAGTATAATACCCATTGGTTGTTTCTATTGGAAATTACAGATTTTTATTTTATATAATAAGTTTTTAGGAGGGATGTAATTTTTTAATCCATGAAAGAATGAATCCATTTTCATTCAGATATCTAAGTTATTTTATTGCCTCTGTTTTACAAAGATACATTTGTCTCAAGGGCATTCAAGTTTGCATTAGAAAACAAATAGCTTGGTATTGCCACTTGCCACAGTTTTGAAGATATGTTACATGATCCAGAAAACACACCATAAAAAGAAAAATGGAAATATTATTATATTGCTCATGGCCTACTTTACTGTCTTAATATTATCAAAAGCCCTATTTTCAGATTATTCCTTTTATGTAAATTATCAGCAAAAGACCAGTATATTGCTGTGGTTAGATTACTGTTCTCTTGTATATATCGTTAAACACCTTACTACTTAATTATGATCTCCAAATGGTGTTAATATAAAAATGTTGTGACTTCAAAACATTGAAAATCCTTGGTCTAGCTGTTATAACACCATGTCCACAAGATATAGCTATATGCCTGATTTATACTGCACTTATGTTTAAATTTAATGCCAACATTTTATTGCTAAGAAACATGTTAAATGAGGATGGAGATGCCATATTTATTGAAGGGCACATCTACATTGGCAGGTGTTTTCTGAATTAAACATTTGTTTCAGATAATATTTTATTCAGGAGCATCTTATCAGCCAAAATGTTTTCTCTCTTTTTTTCAAGTTTTGAAAATTCCAGTTTCCTTACCACATATCCTAAGCTGGAAATGTTTGGGAAGAAATATTCTTTTCCTTTGGTCCCAAATGCTTCAGAACTCTCATTTCCTTATTGAAAATCTTCTGTCCAGGGCTGGTATTCACACAGAATATTTCAGCTCTTTAGGCATTGAACTTTATTTTCCAAATGTTTTTCTTTAAAAATAGGCTTTTAGATTGGAGCTTCTCATTTGGAAATAGCTGAAAGTCTGTAAGTATACAGGTCAAAGTGGAGGGACTGGAAAAGCACCGTTTAGAATATGAGACTTGTCTAAGACAATTTTCAAAGTAATCTCAGAAAGATGAGTGATTGAGGTTCCCAAAGAAACTGCTGACAGTGTCTGAAATTAACACACTTAGTTCTAAATCTGTGCAATTTGACCTTAATTTTTTCCTGAACAAAAGTTACACTTTGCACTAATTTGCATTGCTGCTACTTTCATTTTAAATTGGAATTTTTTATCACCATCCGTCTGTAAGATACCTCCTGTTACTAATTTCTGATGTGGATTCCCTCATTAATATGAGCTCCACAACTGCATCGATTAAAAGTTATCTAATCATTTCTGGCTTATCCCATGTTGTATCATTCTGTTCCTGTATTTGATAGAGAGTGATTTAACTGACAATGTTAGTATATAAAGATAATGAATCAGATAGTAATATTGGAAGAGTAAAATTTTAATATATCTATTGATGTTTTATAGGATTTAAAATTTTAGGTGCAGTTTTCTTTTTTAGCCATTTTAGTAGAGTAGAAAACAAATTTTGTATTTTGTAGTCTTGTAAAGATATGTAAAGAGTGTTCAAATGAGAATTTAAATGGATTCCTAATTAAATATTATGCACATCTTTGTAAAACGATTTTCTTTCTTTTCTTTTTATGATTAATCATTTTGAAAGCTCTTAAGTGAAAGAAAATTCTGTTTCTGATAACAACCTTCACAAGTATGAAACCAATATAGAAAACATTGTCTTTAAGAGCATTTGAAAATCAAAAGGTTGAGTTACTGAGAGAGTAAGACACCTCTGGAATATACTGGCCACAGAAACTCCTAATGCTCTTAATTAGTTGTTTAGGTCAGGGGCAAAGAAACAAAACGTCTCAACAAAACATACAAGTGCAGTGAGCTGAGGATCCTTTTAAGAGCTAGATTTGATAGCTGTGTTAAAGCATCAATAGACATGTGAAGAATTAGGGGTAGGGGATTAAGAGGTACAAACTATTCTGTACAAAATAAGCTACAAGGATATGTTGTACAACATGGGGAATATAGCCAATTTTTATAGTTACTATAAATGGAGTACTACCTTTAAAAATTGTGACTCACTATATTGTACACCTATAAATTATATAATATTGTACATCAGCTCTACTTCAATTAGAAAAGAAGAATTCTCTTTATAATCTCAGACTTAACTCTACCTGAGTTGGCCAGTGCTGAGACTTGAGGCCACTTGGAAACTCTCAGCATCTGTTCCTTTATTTGCTGAAGAATTGAGCATCTCTAATTATTAAAATTCTACCTTTAATATCAATGAGAATTTACTGAAGGATTAAAGGACTCTTGCTGCCCTCTGGTTTCAATAATTATAATAAGCTCTCTGTAAGTTTGTGCATTTTAATATCTATCCTTCCCCTCTGTACCTGGTCCTTAGTGCCTATTATTTGTGGGGCTGCTCTTTCCCAACCTGCCCAGTGTGTTAACCCCAAGGAGAAATATGCACTTTGATTAGTGCTTTCTTAAAACTATGCATCTGTTTTCTCTTCTGGAAAATAAGGATGACATTACCCATCATCCAGTGTGGTGAGACAATAGAGGAAATGATCTTTGTGAAGGTGCTCTGCCTAGTACCTTGTACATAGAAAGTGCTGTTTTGGCTCTTCTACCATCTATTCTCTTCTCTCTAAACCCCTCCCCACGTGATGAGAATTGCTGGTGCCCTGAGGAAAGGGAGCTTTTGGAGCTAGTGACTATTTAATGCTCATGCTATGGGGAGGACTGCCTTTCTCTGATAGATTCTTCCCTGGTGTACATTGGACCTTAAATTTCTCTAGCTTCTGTATAATTCTTGCTATTTGACTTAATTGAGACCTGAAGCCTCAACTATCAGAAGCTATAAACTATTTCTAACAGCACACCAAATAAAGAGAAGAATTTTAAAAATCAATAAAAAGTCTTAATGTAGGAACCATGATGACCACTGAGATTATCATAGAAGAATGAAAAGAACTCTTGCCTGTGTGGTCAAAGCTCTTTGCTCTTTCCTAATTTTGAGTCTGACATGCTAGTAGGCTGCTTTAACTTTTTATTATTCTATTATAATATCTGAGTGTTAAACTAGATCAGGTGCAAAGATTTTGTCCAGAACCCTAGTACAATGAGATACTCTAAGAAAACATACCTCAAATACATTTGAAAGCTGCTGTACTGTGCCCTGCCCCTCACACCCCCAATCTTGTAGAGTCACAAAATGGCATGGAGTGTCTGTGAGTTCCTAGAAAATGAAATTTTCTTAAGATTATCTAATCCAGTCTCCCCCACAAACTATTATTTCCTAAAATTCATTCTGGAAGACACTGGCCAGCTTCAGGGAGAAAGCTAAATTTAAGAACGTGGCAATCCTTATATCTTAACTAGCCATTGTTCTTAGTGTAAGAGGAATACATGTCACCAAACCATCAAGTTTTCTATTCAATCTGTTTTCCTAACAAAGGTGTAACTGTCGGGACTTTTTGGCTTATTTAGAATCACAACATGACATGAATGATCGTCTGCTGTTAAAAACAGCTCCAGAGGGCTTCCCTGGTGGCGCAGTGGTTGAGAGTCCGCCTGCCGATGCAGGGGACGCGGGTTCATGCCCCGGTCCGGGAAGATCCCACATGCCACAGAGCGGCTGGGCCCGTGAGCCATGGCCGCTGAGCCTGTGTGTCTGGAGCCTGTGCTCTGTAACGGGAGAGGCCACAGCAGTGAGAGGCCCGCGTACCGCAAAACAAACAAACAAACAAAAAATAAACAGCTCCAGAAGAGTGAAGGCAAACTGTCATCATAGAACACCTATTTCTTTTGACCTAATCCTAAAATGTGAGACACAGTATTACAAAAGGTTATTACTAATTTCCTCATTGTAACAAAGTTTTTTTTCCTCTTTGTGGATTAAATGCAATTTCTTATCAGCCAATATTATTAATTCAGCTCAATGCTAATAAACTCCTATCCCATGTCTTGCATTTGTAATGCATTGTGAAGGAATGCCCACTGTGTCTCTCCCACTTCTGTGGCTAGCTTGGGACACTTGGGATGGCAAACAGAAGTTCAGAAAGGGTAGGTGCTATACCCTTTGGCCCATGATGCATTGAAGAACCTGGGGGATAAATTCATGCTCTGGCTCATGGGTGGAGGCAGACTGACTGAAGGATTCTTGATCTTTCCCTGCCAAACACAGCACAGGCCCCTTTGCCCGCTCAGGGTCCTACTTCCTTACGTGACAAATGAGGTATAACTAAATCCCAGCATTTCTCAGGTCCTTTCACATTCTAATCATCCAAAGAACTCTTCAACTAGTTAATAATTCCTTTTTATCATAATAGAGCCTTAGAGCATAATTTCGATCATGGTTAAGCATAGTTAAGTGAGGCAGAGTTAATTAATAGGCATTTCATATTTCATATGTCAAGTAGTTTTGTAGGTGAAGATGAGCCCTAGAATAGGTGTCATGGACATATTAGTGTGAGGGTGTACGTGTGCACCCATATTAGGAAGGAGAAAACAAGGACAGAGAAAAGTAAAAAAGTAAAAAGAAAATTTGGGAAAGAATGTGAAGGAAGGTGACTGTGGCTTGACCTAGCGTTCTTTAGAAGGAAAACTACAATTTATGTTTGTGACAGAAAGAGGTTATGCAAAGTGCTGAACTGAAGGAATGTGTAAAGTGTGCACAGTGATGGAAGGTGGGAGCTTGGTATTGAAAGTATCTGGTGGGGATGCAGTAATGGCTGGGGCATGTTTTCAGTCTAAGTGACAGATAAGTAGGTAAGTGTAGTTTTTGCTATTTCTGATCTGCAAGGATGAATGTGTGCCAACTATAGAAAAGGAGATTCAGGTTCAATTTTGAATTTCAAAATAAATACTGCATTATTCCACCAGAAAGCTTCAGTAAACAAAGAGTGCTTTATTCCTTTTTAAAAATTATTATTAAAGGCTTGACTTAAATATTAAACTTGACATTTTGATTAGCATGACTGTCAATATGTTCTCTGTCTTAAGGGTAATTAAGCATTATCTGAGAGCATATCCCGTTTTCAAGGGTAGCTTTTTGATCAGTACCACAGAAACACTAAACATATAGGAGAAACATATATAATTTGTTGATATACAAGTCAGAAAATTACACTAATGGTTTTAATTTACATTCCACCCTAGCCTTCTATTTTACAGGCAGAAAATTTGTGCTTCCTTTAATTGCACAAGCAATTAGGCATTTACACTCTCAAAATTAAGAGATAACGGCTAATTGTGTATGCAATATCTGTGCCCACCAGTATCAGTGGCTACAAACAATCCTGCTACCAAAATGAAAGCCAGGGAGAAAAGCCGGTCCCGAGTCATTGCCCTTTTTGAAGCTTGGAAATATGCTTTGCTCATAACTTAAGTGGCTTTGAAAGTTCTATGTTTTTGACAGATGTAATAAGCATTAGCCTGCAGTGCTCTTTACGATCTGAAGTACAAATTATTCTCATTTAAATAAAGTGGAAATGGTGACAAATTCTGAACAATTTTGTTATGAGATATATTATATTTGAAAATTTTCTCTGGAGTATTTTAGACCAATCATGTTGGAAATTTAATATGAGTGCCTGATTTTTAAAGTTATATTTCCTGCTCTTAAAGCCCACCCAGAATTTGTCTCTAGTGATTTTATATCTCTTCAAATGACACCCAAATATTTACAGCCCCCAAAGCACCACAGGAGTTCCACTAAATATGATACATTCACAGAAATTGCTGTAGAAGTGAACAAAAGATGAGTCTGTGTCTTTCCACCTAAAATGTCTATTTCATTTGTATACCACTGAATTTACCTTGCTTTTTCCTCACTAAAATGTGTAAAATATGCTTTCTGTGTTCCTTGTCTGTCTTTCACAGTAAGTTTGGAAGAAAACAGTGTCCGTTTGCTACTGAATATTTTCATTCAGTGTCTCCAAATAAGAGATCAAGACTTTTTAAGACCCTTAACCCAAGTTGAACACCCTCTGTGCAGTAATCAAATTCAGCTATTTTTTAAAAATCATTAATAACAGCTGTGAAACACAAAAATCCATGAGGTTGAATTTTGCTGTAACCACATACTGAAAAATCCCTGCTTTTGCTAAATCTACTTAGAAGCCCATAAGAGTAGCTGAGCACAGCCAACTAACTCTTAATTCTACTTGACTCCCTCAGTGTGATATTCTAGCCATTATTTTTGTTGTTTTTCAAAAAATCTAACTACCCTTGCACTTATGTCATAAAAAATTCTGCCTTTTTTCCCTTTTTTAATATTTGTATTCAAGACAAACAACAGGAGGTTGAAATCAGGCCATTTAAAAGAAACATCTGCTGACATTTATTCATATGCTACATGTTCCACTTTCATCATTGAATGTAATGATAAACACACATTCCAGTCAATAATGGCAATTCCCAGCCAAGCTTTACAAATGGTCTCTTTAACACCTAAATTGACAGCTCGGGAGATTTTGAGATAGAAGCTAAATATGGTACATTTGGACACTGTTTGCCTAAGTCTAGGATGTCTTGAAGACTTTAATAAGCAGACATACATTATAAAATAGAAGAAAGTCTTGACTGTTCAGGTATTGGAGCAGTTGAGTTTGACACTTTTTGAGCACAGATTAAAAGCAGAAAAAAAGAAAAACCTTCAAAAGCAAATGGCCTCTTGGAAGAGTAAAGTGAAATACAGCTCTGGCCCATACTACGTGGAGCATAGTTTCATTTAAGAGAGAAAACTAATTGCATCTCATTTAAATTATAGATCTTAATTGTGGAATGCTACATCAGTTAAATATTTATTTTGCCTCCCAAGTTAATTGAAATAAACCCTGCTCCCAGTTTCAATTATTATAAGAACATTTTTAATAAAATATTAAATTTGTTGCATTTACTGCTTGCAATGAATAATTACGTCAGCTTTTAATATGCAAAGGATTTCTTTCAAGCTTATGCCATAGGTTATGATACACATTTCTAACTCTTCCTCAGGAAGGGACATCTCACAGAAAAGCGAATTAACAACACTGAAGATAACCATTAGAGATCTCATGATAGGATTGAAATTAGCCTGAGTCACCACTGTGAGGACATATAAATACATGCTCCTCCGAGACATTATGGATCCCATTTTATGTGTATCTTTTATGCATATCCCTTTACATTTTAGTTCAGATTGATTAACCTTATAACTGAATCATAGACTGTGTTCCAGCCAAGCAGAAAATCACAGCTTTACCCAACTCCATCATGTGTGAAGAGTTTTTCTTTTCAAAACTCTGCTGTTACTGTGGTTTAAAACAGGTCATTCGCTACTTAACTAAAAAGAATCTAGATATTTAACACACTTTCAAACAGAATGAGAGGTTTGTAAAATTATCTCATACAATGTAATCCAAAGAACACGTCACACCAATCTGTAGTGCTTCGATTAATGGTATTTTTCTCTGAAATCAGCTCTATTTAGGAGACAGCTTGAAATTGTTTTTTGTTTTTTGATTTTGTTTTTCTATGCAGGACAAATGGAGATAAATTTGGAATATCATATTATAGTATTTTCATCTGCTTCCAAGGCATGTTGAGCAAGGTAGCCAGACAAATCTTAACACCTTATTATTGTTCCATGTGGGAAAATAAAAAATCCAGAAGACGGATTTACAGTACTGTGTGGCATTAGCTACAGCAATATAAAGCATGGCAGGTAGATAACAGGTCACAAGGACTTCTGAGGCGTGTGATAGAGGTCTGGGTAGAAACTGCTGTTTTCAGAGTCAGCATTTAGATTAACAGTGAGTGCATTATAGAAAAACCTGGACACCATGATTTTCTTTTTCATAATGTCACCTCTCCTATGAATCTGTTGAAACCGGTTCAATGAAATTTTCCTCTAGCCACCCACTTTCACATATTCACATCATTACTGTGCAGTAAAATTATGGCGGGTAAACCAGTTTGTTAAAGCTTTGGGGCAGAATTTAGAGGAATCAATTGGTTTCTACTGATACTCCATCCTAAAAGTTTTTTAACCATGGATGTTTGGCAGGAATGTAACCCAGACCTGCAGCAACTACACATGAGCAGAGTGTACTTAATGGGAAAAGGGAGAGAAAGTATGTGCTCTCTCCCAGGCCCCCAAAGCCAGAGCAGAGCAAAGATGGGACGCCAAATAAATCTGCCAGTGATTACGCTAAAGGAAATTATGATCTTGTTATAGAAACCATTAAAGGAAAACCAGAGTTGGTATGTAAATATTGTTGCATCATTATACCACTGAAAAAAACAACCTAGTGCAACATTAGTATGTTATGCAATTAACAAAATGAAAAATGAGCTGCTTGAATTTAAAGCTTTTAATGTTTTTCAAACAGATAATGAGCATTTTCAACACCACTGTAAAGCATAATAGAAAAGATCTTCCTCAAAGAGTAAGTGACATATCAATACTTACAATGCATTAAGGGCTTGATGTACGTTCACATATCTTTGTTATTTGTTATTTCCTAACTCATCAAACAGAAACCCTGTATAAACTAAGGCAGAATGAATACAGAAGACTTGCGAGAAGAAGGAAGTGATTTTTGCGATTTTTTTCAGAGATTGTTGACCTGCATGTGTTTTACTGATTTTGAGACAAAATGGCTTGGATAGTCAAATTTCTATAGGCAAAAGCGCCATTATTAAGCACTGTATGTAATATTTTAAGTCTAGAAGTATTTAAAAAATATTAATATAATTCTTCAATGCCTTAGAATAATAATATATAATTAACATTTAATCTGTTATTAAGTATTCTTTTTGACACCCTAAAACCAGCAATTAATTTATATATTCAATTACTCTAGTAGAATCTAAAAAATACTTTAGCAGAGTTACTTCAGTGGAAATGGGAAAACAAAAACTTCTTTAAAATATTCTATAAAACATTCTCATGCACTATAGTATATAGATGTTACACAAATAATATAATATTCATAATATACAAATTATAACTATACTATTCATCTTACTGTGCTACTTTTTCTAGTTGAACAAAAAAATCACAATTATTTACTGTTCAAAAGTCAAAGAATTGCTCAATCAAAAAATTTTATAAAAATGAACTTACATTACCAACAATGGAGCTATTTTACTTTGCAGATGATGAGTGATTTCAGTATCAAATTCAGAATAGTAAGGAAAAATTCATATGGGGACAATGCAACTTTCATAATTTCTAAATGGATGTAATTTACTGTAGGCACTAGAAAGTTAATATGTTCTCTAAAGATTTCTTTAATTTAGTTGTTGCTAATTTATTCACACTAATACAGAAAAAAATACTGCAAAATTTTTCATAACAAAAAAACTGTGCATATCTCTGTGTTTTAGCTGGCATGTGGCTCTACACAGATGGTTTGGGGCTTTCTTTGCTGCAAAACAGATGGGCCTGCACTGTCCCTTACCAATCAAAAGAGAACTTGAAAATATAGGAATATCTTTACCTACATTGCGTCCTTTAATTCAAGAAATTAAAATGCCTAAAAGTATAAATAACTGCCTATGGAAAATAATTTTTGAAGTGGGATGTCATATGTTGAAATTATACAGTAACCCAGTTCATGTTTAATGCAAAAAATATAAAAAGTTTGGCTTGTACTTGATACTGTTTGTAACATACAACTATTAACTTAAGAAATTTACAACTATGAAATGACTGTTATCATGTGTTCACCTTGCCTAAAAAACACTGCTGTTTTAAAACTTGAAGTGCAGTTAAGCATATTTCAATTCAAAGTGATCATTCTAGGCAGCATCATCCAATGAACCAAGTTAGCAAACACATATGAGTTTGGTACTCTTATAACTGACATACTTTTACAACCAAAATAGAAGTGCAAACAAAGCTCTGAATTAACCTGAATGCTTTAAGTATTACTTTAATTATTCACAACAGAAATTATAAAGTCTTTTGTGCATTGAATTAGAATTGTGGCCTGCCTTCAGTGTTAAGATTTCTGTTGAAATGTGGAAGTATGGTATTCAGAACTATTAAAAGCACTCTTTGTTTTGTACATATCAGTAAGTTGTACCAAGTAACATGGCAGCACACTCTCATATCATCACCAAGTGAGAAACAGACATCGTAGACTCATGAGCTTAGAATATAGCATTGCTTATAGGGAGAGCTCTTACTGCTTTTATCGCTAATATACAAATAACATTGTCAACATGTGATGTAGCAACCAGTTTTTGATATTTTGTAGATATACATTCTACCAGTGAGTAACTTTGCTGAGCATAGTCAAGGGTAAGGTTAGCTTTTAGAGGCTGGTGTTCCTTTGTGGCATTATCTGCAAAGACTAGTTGAGCTGTCTACCTTTAGTTACCCAGGATAAGTGGTTTCAGAGCACTGTGTACCCTGTATTTTACATCCCTCCCAAACTGTGCATTTACATATTGTACAACCTTTCCAGAAAAGGAAAACTGAGGAAGCTCTAATGCTTAACTATAAGAAAAAATCTAAAATCACTTCATATCTATAACCATATCTATATCATCTATATCTATATTTATATAAGCACATATACATACATATATATATTTGCAACTATACATATAACTGTATAACTGCATCTCTGTCTCTTTATCTCTATATGTCTGTCTCTCTCTCTCTCTCTCTATATATATACATATATATATATATATATGTTTACATAGATCTTCATTCCTTGCAAATATTTTACCAAGGAACATAGAAAGAAAGACTTTTTCTACATATAAGCAGTGTATCTTAAATTGGTTTCATATTTAAATGTTCAGATTCTGAAAGAAACTGAGTGTTTTTTCTTTTGTCTGTGTGATGCAAAATAACAGCTTTGCTGGTATTTTTTCAATTACATGAAAACCAGTGTCTTTCATAGATGAAAGGTTTTGCCAGGCTAGTAAATGTAAATAAAACTGTAAAATAAATATATTTAAGAAAAGAAACTCTTCTCAAGCACTCTTAATACTTTGGCAGCATCTATATAAACAAACAATTGATATGGTAATTACAAACAATCTTTATCCGTTCTTTAAAACTAGTTTCTAAAGATGTCTTCTAGCCTAAACCTAGATCAAATTACTGCAGTTGAATGAAGATTGTATTCTTAAAAATGTTCCTGTGACTTTACTTTTTTTAATAATTGAAAATCTTCTATTTTTTTCTTTTTTTAACATTAGTAAAGTTTGCTGGAATGGTTTTCCAGTGAAGTATGAGTTATGAAATTCTCTGGCTTAACATTCAGTCAATAGACCTTAAGCTCTCTAGAGAATCAAGGAGCATAATTAGCAAAATGTAAGTTTTACAGCATTTTTAAGAAAAATGTCTGAATTGTTGGGAATATTCTGGCTCTTGAGGGGAACTGATACAGCCCAAGTAAAAAAGCCTAAGTCACTAGGCTGAACATTTTACGGATTATTCCTGGACTCTGTTGAGAGAAAGAATACACCTACACAGTCCTTGGTATTGGAAAATGTATGTTGTGCCATCAGCCCTTACTGACTTATCTGGCTCTTCTAGAAATGGGTCTGCTGTACCCAAAACATAAGATATATTCGTGCCTATTTCGTGGACAGATAGATGCTTCCAAGCTTTTTGTCAATTTTTAAAATAGTCTCCTGCTAATTATGTGGCCCAGGTTCAATTTTGTCAAGCCACATTGACCTGAACAGAAGCTTAAGATCTTTTACTTGACTTTTGTCAAAACTAAACTGTAAAATTGTGTTCATTTTCTTGCAAACAAATACTCATTATATTAGGAAGTAAGAGTTAGAAACTCCTACTCATTATTCCTTATTTCAACTATTAATACCTGTGAAAAGTGTATGAAAGTGCAAAGAGAAGGCATTACTGTTACTTGTCCTGGTGGCAGATAGTATTATTGTTTCTAATTATTTGCAGTCCCTTCCTGTGACAGCATTACATTAGTCACTGCACCACTGCCATCACTCTTGGCCACAGAACTTTCTTTTACAATGGTCTGTGAGCCAAAGTGACTTACATCGCATCTAAGCAGAAACCTTAAGAGCTATTGCATGATTCTGCCATTACTTTTTCCCCAATGTAATAGAGAACAGTTGCTCTTCCCATAAGAATCCTGGAATAAAAAAGGCATGGGGGGCCAGAGTCATAACTGTTCCCCAGCTGACTTGAACAGGAGGAAAAAATGATCCTTTGGTTTTGTGAGCCCCTGAGATTTAGTGGTTATCTATTACTAAAGCAAAACCTAGAATAAGCTAACTAATAAGGAAATAAAGAATTTTCAAAATAATCACTTCAATTTTTATTACGTCAAAGGAACTCTGTCTGCACTGTGGAGGACAGATGGCTATGGAGAAGTCTGGAGTCAGGAATATTAGCTGGAGGATAACAGGAGGAAGAAGCCTGCATCCCTGCTACCAAGTAGCTGGCAGTTTAGTGGGAGAAAAAAGAGTGAAAATCATTTCCATACTGGTGTGGAGCTCTGAGTTAGTAGGAGTTGGGGGATTATGTAAGCCTTTGTACAGAAGATGAGTCTAAGGGGGGGAGTAAAATGTGAATTGAATATTGAGTGGAAAGTGGTCAAGAATGATTAAGAAAGATCACTAATTGTTTCTTGACTGCTTTGGCAGATTATCAAATTATCTGAATTTAGTTCTTTGATATTTTGTGAATAAAGACAGTTTTATTTAGTGCATACTGGACTTCACATTCATGCTTTTAAAGTTTATTCTTTTTTTTTTTTTTTTTTTTTTTTTGCGGTATGTGGGCCTCTCATTATTGTGGCCTCTCCCGTTGTGGAGCACAGGCTCCGGACGTGCAGGCTCAACGGCCATGGCTCATGGGCCCAGACGCTCCGCGGCATGTGGGAATCTTCCCGGACCGGGGCACGAACCCATGTCCCCTGCTTTGGCAGGCAGACTCTCAACCACTGCGCCACCAGGGAAGCCCTAAAATTTATCCTTTCAATTAATATTTGTGTATTAATTTATTTTAAAATGTATTAAGTATTATCTTATACGAAGAGATCATACAATATTATTTTTTTAATATTTATTTATTTATTTGGTTGCACCAGGTCTTAGTTGTGGCAGGTGGGCTCCTTAGTTGTGGCTCGCAGGCTCCTTAGTTGCAGCTTGCCAGCTCCTTAGTTGTGACATGCAAACTCTTAGTTGCGGCATGCATGTGGGATCTAGTTCCCTGACCAGGGATTGAACCCGCGCCCCCTGCATTGGGACCACGGCGTCTTAACCTCTGTGCCACCAGGGAAGTCCCCATACAATATTATTTTATAACCTGATTTTTCTACTATATCACTAATAGTTTCTGTACCATTATATTTTGATCATTTTACTTTGCTGAATTCCATTTATATAGACAGTGTAATTAATTTAACCCATTTTATATTGTTGGATAGTTAAGTTGTTTCCCTTTTTTCTTTCTTCCTATTCTAAACAATGCAGTAGATATCTATCCACTTACCAGCAGGATCTGACAATATCTACTTTCCTCACTCAATATGTTCTTATAAATACAAGTCCCCTTTCACCAGGAAAAGAAATTCTTAAGCTCTAAATTGTGGACCTCATATACTAGTGAATAATGTTATATTACCCCATCAGATTGTTTTTGTTTCTTTATTCCTGAAAGCTGCTCTATTAACTTGTGGTAATCTAAAAGCTGAGGTTGTCTGAAGAACCACAAGTCAGGAAAACACAGTAGTATCCTATCATTTTATGCATGTTTATGCACATCCTGGCAGTACTGTACCAGGTATCAGGTCAACTATTCCCCAAATAGTCAGATTTCTGTCTCTGTGGAGTCAATCACCAAGAAAGGATTATTTATCCTCACCTGGCGGGACTCAGGAGTGGCCATATAACCTTCAGGCAGAAGTTTAAAAGCCAGTACATGACTGTCTATGCCTTTTTTTTTTGCCCCTTTGCCGTGAGACCAGGTGTGGATAGTGGCTGCCCTGTTACCTGGATCCTATTACACACATTCAGTAACAGAGCCACAGCTACAGTGGACAGAAAGTATGAGTGAGAAATAACTATGTTTTTGTAAGGCACTGAAATTCTGGATTCATTTGTTATGACACATTGCTTTTCCTCTCCTGACTAATGCACCTAGAGAACAGCTCTGTATTCCTGCAGATGAGGAGGTCATGAGAGGCAGTATAGAGTGATGCATGAAGACAGTCTTCCTAGGCTGACAACCTGCTTTTGCCTCTTCCTAACCAAGTCATCTTGAGGACATTGTATGACTTTGCAAAATTTTCTATCCTCACAGGAAAATGGACATAATACCTACTCTCAAATAGTTGTTATGAAGGTTAAATGAGATATCAAATGTAATGTTTAATATCTCATAATACATGAACATTTTGCAATATATATCAGCTATTATTTTTAAAATTTTAGTATTAGTTTTAGAACTTTTAAGCAGTAAAAAACTTGAGTTTTAAGTAAAAAAAACACCTGGACCTCAAATCTCAAATGTATGATTTGGATTTGTTATGTGAGTTCTCTGAGCTTCTGTTTATTCATCTATAAAATGAGAATAAGAATGCCTAGCATTGTGTCATTGAGGTAATGAAATAAGTTTGTGTAAGGAGCACGATGTATGGCATATTGGAAACACCCAATAAACGGTAGCTGCTATTATGACTAAAAATTAATAGTCTTCATCACTTGAAAGCCTCTGGATGATGGAAAGGCATTTTGGTGACCCTATTTCATCTTCTCTGTATACTGGATTCTCGGTTTGTTACTTTGAATCTGATGCTACATTCCAAAATCAACTCGATGGATCAACTGATTTTTATATACATATTTCATGTACATGGCTGCAGGAACCATCTTCGATCTGACCAAAAATCTTTTGGGAAAACTAAACCATGTTGAACTACATTTAAAAAATGTATTATGCAAAATCCAGTCATCCATCTGGTCTAGTCAAAGAGGACTTCAAATATACTTTGAGATAAAGAGATCAGGCAAGGAGTGGAACTACCTGAATTACAGTCTTGATTTACCAAAAACAGACTCTGTTAACTTGGGCAAGGTTTTTGGGTGCACGTTTCCTCATCTCTAAGGTTACTTTGTTAAGACTGAAGTAGGAGACACTGTACATTTGGTTCTCAGAGCCCTGAAAGGATAAACAGATATGTTTTATCGTATTACTTTAGCATAATTTTCTCTTCAAATGCAAAACCGGGCAGAAACTATCAAGTGTAAATAAGCATTGAAAGTACTAATAAGCTAGGATTTTATCCCTTATGGTTCCGTGGTTCTTGAAGTCTTAAATCTGGAGCGAAAAAAACAGTATTATTATCCACAACAACCAAACTATCCCACCTGCCAGCCCCATGCCCCGGTCTTCCTTGTCACAGTGAATATTGTCCTATGAGTGTGAAAGTAAGAAAAACAATTACTTTCCTACAGCTGTATTCATTTATTCAAATCTTTTCTTTCTCTTTTCCGTCTAATAGCTGCTCATTTTTAAAATTTCATTCACGTTAATAGTGTTTTTCTAAAGTTTTCAAATTAAAGGTTACTTTCCCAGGATTAGAGTCCCACTTAAATACAGAATATTCAAAATATAATTTGAGGAAGACATACAAAAGTGGTAGGTGTTCATAAAAATGTTAGAAATTGATAGATTTTAGTTTAGCTTCTGTCTTATAATACCATCAAACCACAGGATTCTATTTTCATGACCTCAAAATCAGGATGAATATGTGGAAAATAAATCTAGTTTCATATCCCAGTGTTTGCAAATATCCAGATGTTTATTTTTGTATAACTACTGCACACTTAGAATTTTTCCACGTCAATTACATTTGTAAAAATCATTAACATTTTTATTTCTGTCTTGAACTAGCAAGGGTAAGTGGAAAACACTAAAAACATTCCAGAGCCACTGAGCAAGCAGACGCAAACATGCCTTAAAATGACTCAAACTTTCCATGCAGGCAAGGAGCATTACATCAGAATGTCTTCCTATTATGCACCAACACAGTGGTATTTATCAGAAACAGACCAACAAATATTTATTGCCCTAAGGTACCCACAGGTGAAAGGTGATGAAATAGTCAAAGTGAAAACTCAAAGGATGGATAGGGAGCAAGCAGGGATGCTATGAAAGCCCCAAAGCATGTGATACATCTAAGAACTTGCTAAGGGTACAGTGTGGAGGGAGTCTAGGTAGGGGTTGTCAATGAGCCTGGTACACAATTAACTCAGAAAAGTGGTGATGGGAAGTTTAGAGAAGGATTGTGCAGGGCTTTGAACATCAAGGCAAAGAGTCTGGATTTTGTTCTGGAGACAGTGGGAAACCACAAATAGTTTGTAGTAGGGCCTGACATAAGCAGAGCTGTGCCATGGGGAGATTGATAACCTGGCAGCAATGTGAAAAAGAAAAAGTGTATGCAGAAGGTTTCCTGGTTTTCAGATGACAAGGTGCCATGCACCTTGGGATGCAAAGGGATTTTGTTTCTTAAGTTTTGTTAGCAGAAATCTTATATTCCCAATTCTTTTCTCTCGTAAGCTTTAAAATCTGTACGTATGGCAAAAACATAATCTTTAGCCTTAAATTGAGATTTTTAAACTTATAACAAAAATTGTGGGTCCTAGCTGCAAATCTTTCCTTTTTATTGTAACAAAAGTTTTCCGTGTGGCTAGTAGATAAACGGTCAAAAGAGAAGAAACTACAGTAGCCTAGGAAGGCTTTACTCAGTCTCTGCCCTACCATGTAAAATAAAATTAAAAAAAAACCAACACAGATACTTTATCATGCAATCGCATAGTAACTTTACCAGTAATTAGGAAAGGTCTGTAACCTCAAAATTATTTAACTAAAGACATAGTATATTATTACAGGCTATTTTCTTTCCGAAGAAAATCTGTCTTGCTATTTCTCTTGGAAACTTGAGAATAATAAACATGAATAATATTCATTCATGTCTTCCTTTGGTATACAATATTATTAACTGTACACAAGTAAATGGAACCCAAATGAACCCTGTCATTTTCTTCAGAACTGCCCTCAACATAATTTTGACACTTTTAAACTTAACGAATGTCGGTTGAGTTCAGTAGATGTATATAATTTTCACCCCTTATAAATATCACTAAGAAAGGCAGAAACATTCTGAATCTTTGAGCAGATAACTACAATTACTATAATCTTTTCTATATCATCTCTTAGAACATATTTAAATTATAAATGCCGTAGAGGGATTTCAAAGATATAAACTTTCAAATAAAATTAAGACATCAATTTTTTTCTATTTGTAAATTACCTTTCACAAAACTCCACAAAGAAACATTTTGTCAACTAATAATTTAATAAATGTGACTTGTGATTTGAAGTGTTAAAACAAAGGATTTTTTTTCAATACAAGTAATACAAGAGGGTTTTCTGCTGCACTGTTTCAGAATTCTTTCTCAGTAAAGAAACCTTATCTAATCCTGTTTCATCCTTTAAAACTGCCTACACACTAATCTCTAGGGACAAATTTAATACTTTGCAACAAAGAGAATATATCCCTTTTCAGTGTGAATAGAGGAATTGTTAGGACACCAGTGAGGTATGAATAACATTATAATGCTGCCATTTACTTGGCAAAAGAAAAAGAAAGTCTCTTGTTGCAAGCAAAGAAGAAGGCCTCCTTCTTTGGGTTAAATTTTTTGACCCCTGGTATATCCCCAGACACCTATGTTCCTGTGCTATTTGGGTCTTCTACCTCTTGTGAAGTAAACACTGAGCAAATCTAAGTAAACAGTTTGTTTTAGTTGAAGATAGAAAGACTCCATTTAATTGAGTTTTGATGATAGATGTGCTCCAAATGGTGCAAACAACTTTGACATGGTAAAATAATATTGTCTTATGGCATGTGTAACACTACATACAGAATCTTAGCTTAGCACTTTCTGAGTTTACAACATTTAAGTGAGAAAATGACAAAAGAAAGCCAAACTGTCAGAAACAGAGAAACCTTTAACAATCCTAAAATACAGACTATAATTCTCTTCTTTATTCATTTGATTTTGGGAATAATCTTTGCAACAGAAGGAAGGGAATGAGAAACAGCCGAACTTTGTACTTGTGAAACTTAATTTTTCTGTGGTCCACTGCATAGCTGAAAATAGCATCTTAACTAACACTTGAACATTTGATTATATGATATGGTTGTGGGTGAGTAGTTGAGGCAACTCAACATGTCAAGGAAAGTAAACTCTAACTGAAACAAATCCCTCACTTCTGTTTTGTTTACTACTACCATTTACGGATTAGATTATACTTAAATGATGTTATCATTAAAACCAGGCATCAATTTTAAAATTTCAAAATTTTATATTATCTGTTTCTACATAAAGCATATTACTCATTTGAAATGTTTTTAAGAAACTAGCTGATTGGAAAATGGCAAAATGGAGGTGGTAGATTATCATTAAACTCGAAGACTAATAGTTTTATTCTCTCACCTTTGCAGTATAGCTTTTGAGAAATATTTTATATAGTCTTACTAAACATCAATTATGTATACCTTCTTCCTATATTCTTTAAAAACAAGCTTTTTTGACATTGGCCCCTTTTAAATGTAGGACAACAATATCCTGGGGAAACATATACAAGTTGCAATTTCATGCAACTTCAAAATCAGGAAAGGTTAATCTATAATAGAAAAAGTGATTTTGGATAATTATAAGCTATCAATGAAGATTTGCTGGATGTTCTCGAAGCTACACTATCAGTAGTAAAGACTAAATGTTTCTAGCCCCCAACCAACAAAATTTGAAAAGCAAATACGTCACTTATCCAATACTTGTAGTATAGATTGTGTACTTTGGATACACTATCTGTTTCTCACCAAGAACTTCCTCTCAATTTTATTGCTCTTCTATATTTTCATCTTTTTTTCTTATAACTGATTCTTGGCTTCATGCATCTATATATTCTCATCCTTTCTCTCTTAAAACAAAACAAAAAACTGTTAAACACACTTCACATAAATATATAAACACCCAATAAGCCCATGCAAAATTGCTTAAACTTATTAGTCATCAGAGAATTGCAAAACCTCAAATAAAAGCTCACTCTAGAATTACTGAAATTTAAAGAGACTGAAAATATTACTGGTAGAAATGATGTGGAACTTTCATAAATTGTTGGTAGGAAGCTAAAGTGATACTACTTTGAAAAACAGTTTGTCATCTCCTTACAAAGTCAAACACACCTTGCCTATGGCCCAGCAGTCCCAGAAAAAGAAAAAGACATGTCCATACAAAGTCTTGTTCAAAAATGATAAGTCAAAATATTTATCAACAGATAAACAGCTATACAATATGTATATTGTATATTTATACAATGGAATACTACTCAGCAATACAGAGCAACACACTAGTGATACACACTGCAAGTGGATAAATCTCAAGGATATTATGTTGAGGGAAAGAAGCCAGACAGAAAAGAGAACATGCTGTATGCTTTCATGCATATACAATTCTAGAACAAGCAAAACTAAGCTACGGTGATAAAAATTAAACCGTGGTTTCCTGTAAGATTGATGTGAAAGAGGCAGGAGGGAAATTTCTGGGGTGATGGAAATGTTCTCTACCTTGAATGAGGTGATAGTTACATGGGTGTATAGTTTTTAAAAACTATCTGAGCAGTTTTTAAAAACTGCTAGAAAAAACATCTCTTAAAATCTGTATGCTTTCTTGTATATGAATTATAACAATAAAAAATAGAAAACAAGATCCAGTTTTGATTCCATATTGATCCCCTGATGAAACCTCTTTCACAGCCAGACTTCTTGAACAGGTTAACTTCTGTCTGTGTTCTCCAGTTGCCTAACTTCTGTTCAATTTTAAACTCAGTCATTCACTAGAATAAGGCCCCCACCACTTCTCCTATCCACAATTCTCTTTCCCTGAAGGATTTGGCCCGGCTAACGCCTATTTGTTCTTTAGGTGTCAGCCTAAACTTAATCATCTCCCAACCCTCCAGACCATGCTAAGAGCTGTGGCTGTGTATTTCCATAGCATCCTCTACTTCATAATGCAGTATTTATCATCTCTTCTTATACTTAATTGCTTAATTTATCTCTCTTTACACTAAGCCATAAGCTCTGGGCAGGGATGTTTATTTTGTTCACCCTGAATTCTCAGTACCAAGCAAAGTGCTTGGTGCATATCTGAAAAACTGTTTGTCAAATGAATAAATAAGTAGATGAAGAAACTGTCTCCCTTACCTTTCATATATCAGTTCTAGACGCCTCTTTTGATTTCTTTCAGTTTCCTCTTTCATAATTCCAGTTTGAGCCCTCATCATCTCTTCCATAGGCCTTTGTAATCAGTTTCCTAACATCTCTCTGCCTCTGGTCTCTTGTCTTTCTAACCCAGCACTCACATTGCTACAAGAAACAGCCTCCTAAAATGCCCATTAAATCAAGTCATTTTCTCTCTTTGAAATCTTTATTTACTTATTAAATAAATTAAAAACTTATATGACATTGTGTCTCAGGATCAATCCTTTGTTTTCCATGTTAAAGTCTCTTCTATCCATTTCTATTTTCTCTTGAACTGTTGAACTGTTACAAATCTCTTAACTGGTCTCTGCCTCCACTGCTTTTCCATTCTAGGGCATCTTTCACAGACTCCCTAGCATTATCTCCTCTTAAAATAAATTTCATCATATCTCTCTTAAGTTTAAAAATTCTTATTGGCCTGCTATAGTCTACAAAATAACATTTGTGTGTTTTTACCTAGGAACACAAGACCCTCTGTAATGTTCTCAAAACGCGTTTGCACGTGTTGTTCCTTATTTTTCTAGAAGATCCATTTCTCCATTCTTCACCTTGAAATACTCAGTGAAATGTCACACTGTGATTGTCCTCATCTAAGCCCCCAGGCATGGCTAATTTCCCTGCTTGTGCTCTGGGCTAACCCATAGCTTAGTTCATGTTTCTGCAATAACACTCCCACGCTGTATAATGATTTTTCTCTCTTTTCATGTTTATTTTTCTTTGTTAAGACCATGGATCCTTGAGAGTAACAACAATATATTATTATTTTATTTTTATTCCCTGTACTTAGTACAGTGCTTGGAATAGAGAGGTGATCAGTGAATATCTGTTAAATGAATGCACTAATGAATGATGAATCCATACCACTCGGCCTCTTCACATGCTGTGCTTTTGCTTCTATGGTTTGCTCAGCCTTGATTGCCCTCCTTTCAGTTCTGTGATTAGTGAAAACTTATACATCTTAAAGTTCTGTTTCGACTGATTCCTTTTATGTGACACTCTCCCTGCTCTCTTAATGAGAATTAATTATGCCTTCCTGTATGTTCTTTGGTGACTATTGCTTACTTATCCATTATTTAACTTAATAAACATAATATTGTGAACTGGCTACACGGCAGGCATTATATATGCTATAGAGATTACAATAGAGAATGTACCTGGTGGCTACCATTGAGAAGCTCACAGTCTAATGGAGAGATGTATTTGTAAAAATATAGATACAGTTCAATCTGTTAAATGTTATAATCAAGGTGAGAATAAAATGCCATAAGATCAGAGAGCTTGGAGGAATTAATTTGACATGATTCATAGGCAATGATTCATAGAGTGCTTGAGATTTCAGCTGGTACTTGAAAAAGGCATAGGAGTTTGACAGGCAAATGGGTGGTTGCAAAGATATTCCAGGCAGAAGAAACAGCCTTTGTAAATGCATAGATTCATGAAAAAGAACTCTGGCAACTGATTCACACTCTTTTCCTGCACAGTGATCTCCTAAACTCCTTGTGCATGCATATAACACTTTTGAACTCTAGCTAACAACTTCTTACTCTCAGCTCTAGAGACTCCAGTCAACCTCTCCAATGACTATACCTGGGATTTGATGTCACCTAGAATAGTAAAAACTCTAAAATTCTTAATTCCAGTATTCCCCTCTCATACTTCCAATTCTCCCACTTATTTCACCACACTTATTTTCTGAACTTGTGATTATTTTATGACCCTTCAACTCACAGTACCTCTCTTGACGGTGTCTCCTCCTCCTTCAACTTTTTTCCATAAAAACGATACATTAAAAGAGTGGCTTCAAGATTTAGAAAACAAAGTAACCAGATAACTAATAATCAATATTACTGTAAAAATTTGAACATTGTAAAGTTTTGTTTTGGAGTTTTCTTGTTGCCATAGTTAGATGCATCTAAGGGTGGTTCCAGATGGAGAACATGATATTCTGTAGTTACTTGAGTAGAATCCTGTGGCCCTAAAAGTACGTTTCTTCAGCCCTGCAGCTATCTGGAGGCTGAGCTAAAAGCGGTTTAAAAAGAAGCACAGTTAGGTCTTTCTTGGGCTCCCTTTTGGGGGTCAAACAGACAGTAAAGCTCTGAATTTAAAAATGACCATGTTAGATCAAATTGCACCTCATTTAACTTGATTACTTAACTAACTTTCCATTCTGCAATATATGTTTTGACACATAATGTGTATATATATATATGTGTGTGTGTGTATATATATATATATATATATATATTTCTTTTATTAGCTTTAACTTTTGTGACTGTACATGAAATTTGGAAAACCACCGGGAGAATACATTAAAAGTGATGTCCCAATATTTTAAATAGCCTGTATCTTAGTATAGATTTTATTTAAAATGTACTAAGTGCTAGTATTGTTCTAAGTGTTTGGCAGAAATGATATCTTGGAGTGAGCTGTGATTCAAATGAGGCAATCTGGCTTTGGAGCCTAAGCTTATAACCAGGTTTGAGGGAAAATCCTACACATCAAGTCATTCCAGTTCTGCCACTTACCACCTGTGTTATCTTGAGTATGTTACTCTGTGAGCCTGAAGATTCCACATTTGGAAAGGAGGTGATGTAGAACCTAGCTCTGAAAGTTGTTACAGATATTAAGTCAAGTCATCCAAGTATCACCTTTTATGACCCAGCCCTAGGAATCACTCAAAGTCACTTCTGCCACATTTTATTCATTGAGGTAGTTATATAATCCGCCCTGACTCAGGGTAGGGGGGGCAATATACTGCCTCCTGATGAGGAGTGAAAAGGTTCTCTAAGAACATGTAGAACTGGAAATATTGCCATGACCCTTTTAGGAAAATACAGTCTGCCATATTCATGAAGAGTGCCAAGAAATTTTAGCTGCAAGGGACACATTCCCCCTGATTTAGCTAGGACTACAGTACAAAGACCGTCACACTAACCTTCTACTTCTACACTTCACTATCCACATAATTCAAGTGAAATCTTTAACTCAAAATTTCAGCCCTCATTTCATTCCTAAGTCAAACAGAACAATTTAGAACTTTTCTTGTATTCAATATGTTGCCTATATATGTAAAAAAAAATACATTATTCTAAGTGTATTTTCTTCCGTATTCAACTTAGAGCACTTGAGTACCTCTCTTGGTGGTATCGATATCCCTGAACCTTTATACTTCCAATCAATCCACTTAACCAAATTCCAAACCTAAATGCATCTCGCTACCTACATTTTAATGGTGATGTTTTCTAGGAATTTGTCCTCACTGTTTTCTTGTCTAACTGTACATGCTCATTTTGCCCATGCTTCAACCATAATTAAATTTGCTAATAATGCCCATATTTCTGTTGTCATATCTACTTAAAGCTCTTGTCCCTTTGTCCCCAGTTTACCAGGTAACCTCCAGAATGGGAGATATACCTGAGTCTCAGCATGGTGTCCAAACTTAACTCATTCTTCCTCTTTCCAAGCTACTCTTTTTAAATCACCCCCTCACTCCCCTAACTATTTCTTCTAGTCTAGAAATCTTGGACTTTTTCCTCTCCAGTTTACCATCTACTTTCTGTTATTCACCATGACCAGTTGATACTAGTCCTTTAATGTCTTTTACTATCATGTCCACTGTTCTGTCTCAGTTTAGGGCTTCGTCATTACTCACCTGGACTCTTTTATCCACTCCAGTCCTTCCTCATACTTTCCACCTGAGTAATCTTTATGAAATATAAACCTTATCATGTCACTCTTCTTAAAAAATTACAATAAATTCTCATAACCTTCTGAATAAAGTCCAACATCTTTGTCATTTCTAAAAAGACCCTAATTTTCTAGGCTTTACCTAAATTTCCACCCTTATCTATATAGAACTGGTGTTCCTGGAACACTCAGTGATTTTTTCTCCTTCAAAATGTGTGGGCTTGGGACTCTGGGTCTTTGTTTAGGCAGATCCCTTTTCACCTTTTCCTGATTACTCCAACAGTCCTTATGACATTTCAATAAATACTTCTTCCAGGAAAACTTAGCTAATGCCGTGACCTGAGTTATTTGCCCCTGTCTGGCTCCCAGAAACCTGTGCAAGTGATTACTAATCAAAATATCATACTATAACCATATTGTTGGTTTACTTAAGAATAGGAACTGTCTCATTCTTATTTCTCTAGTGCCAATTGCAGTTTCTGTCACAATGTAGCAGCTTGATGAAGGTTTTTTTTTAATGAATGCATGAATAAATAGACTCTTACCTCAAATATTCTACCTCTTTCCCACTTTAAAGCAAATCATTAGTGAACTTTACAACAAAAATTTCTCTAGTCGTACTTCTTTGTAAATTCTCTTAAAAATATTTTCGTTAGGTTTTGTATTAGTATCTATTACCATGATAGTATTGCATGATAAACAACCACAAAAAATCAGTGGCACAAAACAGTATTTATTGCTCATGCATCTGGGTTGGTCTTATGGGTTGCTCTACTGATATTACTTGGGCTTGCTCACACATCTAGTGGGTGGCTGGCTGTTGACTGATCTAGGACAGCCTCAGATGTGATTACTGGGGACTCTCAGTTATGCTGCAGGTGTTTCTGGTCCATCTCCTGGGCTAATCTGGAAAAGTCCTTTTTATGGGATTTGTAGAAATGTAACAGAACAAACCTCAATATGTCAGCCCATTTCAAGCCTCTGCTGATGACACCTCTGCTAACATTTATATTGGCTAATGCATGTCACATGACTAGGTCCAGAGAAGGCATATTATGCCCCCTCTCTTACCCTGAAAGAGCACTTCAAAATTACATGGCAAAGGATGTAAATATATGGAATGTTCAAGAATTTGGACCAATATTGAAAACTACCTTAGGGCCATTCAATCAATAAATTCACCAGTAACTATTTTTGGCACCAGTAATTGTGTAAAACATTCTAATAAAACGATATACAAGTTATTAGAGAGAAATAGATGAATCATCCTCTTCCTCTAGGACTTGGCAGTCCTTTTTGAAATTTAAATAAAGAAAAAAATCTATGGCCAAAAGTTATATGTATGAGATAAGAGATATTTAATTATCAAAGAAGGAAACTAGCTGTATCAACAAGAATCATTAAAGAAGAATTTGTGGAGGAGCATAAAGAAATGGATTTTGAAATATTGCTAAGATTTTGAGAGAAGATGAAGAAGGAATTTCATGTAGAACAATTTCCCTTCTTTCATGGTATCATTAGTTTATCACATAAATTGCTTAGTATTCTTTATCTGGAAATTTACAGACATCATTCCTAAATTGGTCTCGATGAGGTGATTGGTGCATTACAAGGGAATAACAACAGTAAATAATTCATAATCAAATCTCCCTTGAAGACATAAGTAAACATATAAATAGCTATAATAAATTAGAACGGAACATGATGACTTTGATTTGATTGACAAAACTACCTGATGCTTTGTCTCCAGGGAGACATCATCAGGCATGGTGCAGATTTTCCCCTGCAAATTAGAATTCTGTGCACGACTTTGTTCTGAAGCTCAATTAACTTTGAAATTTAAAAATGCTTTAGGGAGCCAGGCTTGAGTTGCTGACAAGGACGGTTAGTTTTAACCACAGTATTTACAAACTATGTGGAAAGACCATGATAAACCAAAAATGAAACCAAGCTTTCAGGAAGAAACTAATGTATAAAGAAATATAACAAAAAGATCAAATAGTCTGTGGGATATTTAATTATTTTTAATTATTTTATGTCTAGCTTTCTTTACATTTCTGTAGCTATCTGGCTTTTAATACCTCATTAACAAAATTTTCAGTCTTGCATAGGCATACTTTTGTAAACAAAAGGATATTTATTTCTGCCCATTTTTACTTATCTCTGCTTAAAAAAAAGAGATAAATGGAAATGAATTTTCATACCAAACTATAAATGTTGTAAAATAAGCCACATTGAGCCATTTAAAACCGAGCATTTAATTTCTATCTCCCCACTCCACCATCCCCATCACATTTAGTGCCATACCCCTGATCTCTTTTTCCCTTCCTCTCTTCTCCCCTAGGATGTGAGCCTTTTTCTAACTGTGGTTGAAATCTCATAGAATCCAATGTTTACCTTTTTGTCTGTTCCCTTGGCACCTGAAGATGGTGCCAAAACTGCTACCTTAATTTAAATGGCACACTACTTTTAGAAACGGTAACTTTTATTCATTTATTCAGAGAAGTTATTAATGGGACAACATAAAGTTCATTCAATTTTTGACAAGTGTCTCTCCCAGGGGAAAGGTGATGAAAAAAACCCCAAAAAACTCCAAGGGCTGGTTCATTTTTAGAATTTGTTTACAAGGTTACAGCGCACTCCCATTTTTTCTAAGAATGCATTGCTTAGAGAGTCGTTCCACGAGTGTTCATCTCATTTATAAATAATGATCTGGAACATCACCTCTTGGGAGCATAAAATGCTATGGATTCAGAGGTGGTAGAAAGCCTTTGGATAAAAGTTTATAGCCTCTGGATTGTGGTCCAGTTCTGTCTCATTGTAAACTTCACTTACACGTCTCTTACATTCTCTGGTTCTCAGGTTTTTTCCTAAAAAAACAAAAACAGAAAAGATAGTAAACAGTACTCTATTTTCTCCACAAGGATGTAGTGAGGAATAAATAGGATAGATAGCATATATAGAAAAACATTTTGTTTTTATTTATTTTAACATGTTACAATGGAAAATTTGAACCATATCCACATGTAGAGAGAACAATATAAAGAAGCTCTGTATACCCATCCTCAGCATTAACGGCTATCAATTCATAAACACTCTGTGGCTTTTATGTTTCCCTTCACTTCTCTTTCCACAGTTATTTTTAAGCAAATCCTCAATATTTCATTATTTTACTAGTAAATATGTTATTGTTATCTTAAAAAGCTAAGGTCTCATAAAAAATCATAGTAGCATTATCACAAGTAAAAATAATTAAAAAGTAATTGTTTAATATATCCAACAATCAGTGCTCAAATTCCTTCTGTTTGACAGTTTTTTATAACACTTTATTTGAATTAAGATCCAATAAGGTCTAATTAGTCCATATATTGCAATTAAATGTTATTTTAAATTGTAAATCAATCCACTCTTTTTTCCACTATGCATTTTATTTGTTGGAGAAACTGAGTCATTTGTCTCATAGAATTACTTCCTCAGGGGACTAAAATGTTGTTCTGTGTTTTGTATTTCTTGTACATTATAGCTATATTAGAGCCTTAGTAGGATATACATTACACTTTTTTCATGTTCCAGATTTTATTCTTAATATTATATTTTGAACAATGTTTTTTTTCCTCCACAAAGAATTGTTCCCTCCAATTTCTATGAAGTCTTTTCAACTAGCAAAAAACCATATAATACACTAAACAAGACCACACCTTCATAAGGCTCTGAAACATACATTACTGTATGTTTCTTGTATGACCAAGAAAGGATTACTGGGTTGCATTCAGTGCTGCCACCTTACCCATGCCCACCCCCTGCCCCCCACACAATGGAACAAATGTTTAGAGGTACGATGGATAATTATGTTGTTTCCTCTCCATCCTTGTTCCTTCTTCTTCTTAATTATCTTTTTGTTAAACAAAATCTTAGTTGTCTTTTACCATTTTATTTGATCCATTTAATATTGCATTACATATATGTAAATTATAAAGCCTGGTGATAAAACAAACAGTGAATCCACTATTCAATGTATAACCCAGAACGTTGTGATTATGATCTTTGTACGCCCAGCCTGTTCATCTCCCTACCTCCTTCCTCACATGTAAACATTATTCCCTTGCTTTATAAACTTTAGTTTTATTCTATATATATGCATCCATAAACACTATTTTAGTCTTACTTTTTTGAGCTTTATTAATATAGTCCACTATATAACAGTTATTTGGAACTGAATGTATTTATTCAAACTATGTTCTTCATTTTCATCCATGTAGTTGACTAATTATTTTCCCTCTGTATATAGTGTCATTTATCCATTTATTTATCTATCCTTCTATCAATGGACATTTGTGTTGTTTCCAGTGTTTTATGATTTCAGACAGTGTTGCTGAGGACATTTGTAAACCTGTCTCCTGGTGCATATGCCCCAAAGTGTCTCCAGGGATTATATATAAAAGTGGACTTGCGGGGCTTCCCTGGTGGCGCAGTGGTTGAGAGTCCACCTGCCAATGCAGGGGACACAGGTTCGTGCCCCGGTCCGGGAAGATCCCACATGCCGCGGAGCGGCTGGGCCCGTGAGCTATGGCCGCTGGGCCTGCGCGTCCTGGGCCTGTGCTCCGCAACGGGAGAGGCCACAGCAGTGAGAGGCCCGCATACCGCAAAAAAAAAGTGGACTTGCTGTATCATATCACATGCATACTTTCAAATTTACAAAGCAAGACAAAAATGTTTCTGAAGTAGTTCACCACTTTATACTGCTATCAACAGTATGTAAGAGTACATATAGACAAATGTATTTTATTGATCAATAACATCTTCAGTGTTTGGCACTACCAGAATTCATGATTTTTGAGAAACTAGGTATTAAAAGGTCTCTCATTGTGGACTTATTAGACATAGATTAATAATGATGTTGCACTTTATTTTGCATGTATGCATTGGCTATATATGTTTAAACTTCTCTGAAATTCTTGTTCATATATTTTTCCTACTTTTGTTTCTGCTTTAGAGGAGTTTGTTATAAATTTTAGATACTATTTTTTTTTGTCAATTACATATGTTACAATTATTTTCTTCCATCTTATGGCTAATCTTTTGTTAAGAACCACTCTTGATGACAAAAGTTTAAACCATCAATATAATTATATATCAGTATTATCCCAGTATTTTCCTTCATGGCTAGAAATTTTCCAGTTTTCTTTTTTACCCTATTCTGAAGTCATAAAGTTATTTTCCTATATTTTCATCTAAAAATTTTAAAGTTTTGCTTTTCATATTGAAATCTTTGTTCCCATTGAAAGTGTTTTTTTGTGTGTAGTGGAAGGTAGTATTTCATTTTTTTCCCCCTCATATGAGTAAACAATTGTTTGAACATCTTTTAGGAACTATTCATGCATACTTACAATGCTCTATAATGGCACATCTGTGATCTATTACAGTTCCATATATATAGGCATGTAGGTATGTATTGGCTCTTATTTGATTCCATTGATCTATCACTATTCAGGTATCATACTGTCCTAAATACTTGAAATTTATAATAATTCATGATATCTTGGAGGAGAGATTCTCCACATTAATCTTGTTTGAAAATGTTTTGGCTATACTTGACCCTTTGCTCTTCCAACAAAATTTTGATGTCAAATTCTTAAAAAAAAAAATCCTTTTGGGATTTTTATTTGAATTACATTGAATCTATAGTAATCTGGAGAAACTGATACCTTTATGATATTAAGGTTTTTTATTTGTAAACATATCTCTCCATTTCTTAGGTCTTCACTAAGACCTTTCAATAAATTTTTCATTATCTCCGCAAATGATTTAAACATCTTTGTTTATTTCTTCCCAATGTGTACATTTAATTGCTGTTGTACATGATATCTTTTAAAAATTATCAGTTTGTTTCTGATGTAAAATATTGAAATTTATTATTTAATTATCTTGTGTCCTGACACTTCACTTTGCTATACTTATTTTTAATAATTTGCATAGTTCCTTTTGGGTTTTCAATGTAGACAGTTATATCTTCTGCCAATAATGACAGTTTTATTTCTACTTTTCCAATTCTTAGTCATTGAGTTTCATCTTCTTACCTGATTACTTTACCCAAGATCTATTAGTTGGTGCCAGATGAGCTATTGATGTGCATCTATATAAATATTTTTTTAAATGTTGTTTATTTTTTAAATTAAATTAAACCTTATTTTTTAGAGTAGTTTTAGATTCACAGCGAAATGAAGAGGAAGTTACAGAGGTATCCTAAATCCATGTGTGGATGGATAACTTTCCCCTTTAACAACATCCTCCACCAGAGTGGTACATTTGCTATAACTGATGAAATTATATCGATACATCATTAACCAAAGAGCATAGTTTACATTAGGGTTCACTCTTGATTGTACATTCTATGTACATTCTATGGGTTTGGACAAAGGTATCCACCATTATAGTTTCACACAGAGTAGTTTCACTGACCTAAAAGGCCTCTGTACTCCACCTATTCATCCCTCCCTCTGCCCAATCCCTGGCAAACACTGATCATGTTACTGTCTCCATAGTTTTGCCTTTTCCAGAATGTCATAGAGTTGGAATCATACAGCATGTAGCCTTTTCAGATGGGCTTGTCTCACTTAGTAATATGCACTTGTTTCCTCCATGTCTTTTCATGGCTTGATAGATCTTTCTTTTTAGTGCTGAATAATACCCCATTGTCCATATGTACCTCAGTTTATTTATCCATTTACCTACTGAAGCACATCTTGATTGATTCAAAGTTTTAACAAGTATGAATAAAGCTGCTGTAAACATCCATGTGCTGGTTTTTGTATGGACATAAGTTTTCAGCTCCTTTGGGTAAATACCAGAGTGTGATCATGCTATCACATGATAAGGGTGTGTCTAGTTTCATAAGAAAACTGCGAAACTGTCTCCCAAAGTGTCTGTACTACTTTGCGTCCCCACCAGAATGGGTGTTCCTATTGTTCTGTATCCTTGTCAGCATTTGTTGTTGTCATGTTCTGGATTTTGACCATTCATCATAGGTATGTAGTGGTATTTCACTGTTGTTTTCCTTTGCTTTTCCCTGATGAAATAGGATGCAAAACATCTTTTCATATGCTTACTTTCCATCTCTGTATCTTTGGTGAGATGTCTGTTAAGGTCTTTGGCCCATTTTTCTCCTGTCTTATTTGTGACAGGATGGCTAGTATGGGCTGTAGTTGGTATTTCCCTTTGGGGTCAGTTAAGGTTCTGATAATACCTAAGCAAATTTAGTCTCTGGTAAAGTATTTTCTCATGAGGGCAGGCCTTGGTAAGAACAGAGTGCTCTGGGGCGTTTCAGAATGGTTCCTTTTGCCCTTCTCCTGCCTGAGTCAGAGGAGATTTTTCTCTGATATTTACTGTGGGAATCTGGTTGACCACCTGTAGGTAAATCTAACAATATTCTGGGTCCCCTGGAGTTTTTAACTCTCAGGGTTGTCTGCACTGAGCCTGTGCAGTCTGTCAATTATAGTTCAGGCTTTTCTTCCTCTGGCACTGGTTTCTGGGGCAGTTTCTGCTTATGGGTCTCTGCTCAGGTGAACCATGACTCCCCATCTACACTGGTCTCTCTTTCCACTCTTACAGGCCATGGTTTTCTCTGTGTCCTCTCTTCTCTTACAGATATAAAAAGAATTGATGATTTTTTCAGTATGTTTAGCTTTTTACTTGTTGTTAGGACAGAGTGGTGACTTCCAAGCTTGTTACATGCAGAACCAAAAAAACTGTATCTAATTTTTTAGGGTATGCTTCCAAAATTCCCTAATATTTTAGGGTATGCTTCCAAAATTTTAATTCATCATTAAAAATGATGTTTGCTGTAAACTTTTCATAGGTAACCTTTAAGGAAGTTATTTCTAATTCCTAGTTTTGCTAAGTGAAGTTTTTAAATCATGAACGCATGTTGACTTTCATTAAGTTTTTTGCACATATAAGAATGAAAATATGGGGTGGGAGGGAGGGAGACGCAAGAGGGAAGACATATGGGAACATATGTTTATGTATGACTGATTCACTTTGTTATAAAGCAGAAACTAACACACCATTGTAAAGCAATTATACCCCAATAAAGATGTTAAAAAAAAAAGAATGAAAATATGGATTTTCTATTAATAATGTCAAATAATTTATGTATTGTTAGGATAAATCCTACCTGGTCATGATTTTTTTCCTATATACCACTATATTTGGTTTGTTAATATTTTGTTTGGAATTTTTCCATTTGGGTACACAAATAACAGTAGCCTTTTCTTTTCTCATTCTGTTGTCTGGTTTTGGTATCATGGATATGCTGATCTCATGGAATGAGTTGGGAGTTTCTCCTTCCATATTTTCTGAAAAAGTGAGCTTAAGATCGGAACAACCAGTTCCTTGAAGGTTTGGCGTGAATTACCACTAATCCTAGATGACTAGTGTTTTCTTTGTGTGAATTAAAATGAACATTCAATTCGGGACATCCCTGGTAGTCCAGTGGTTAAGTATCTGCCTTCCAACGCAGGGGACGCGGGTTCAATCCCTGGTCAGGGAACTAAGATCCCTCATGCCTCGGGGCAACTAAGCCCACACCCTGCACCTACTGAGCCCACGCGCTCTGAAGCCCAAGCACCACAACTAGAGAGCACACTTGCTCTGGAGCCCGTGCACCACAACCAGAGAGCCCACACACTCTGGAGCCTGCACGCCACACACCCTGCACCTACTGAGCCCACACACTCTGGAGCCTGCACGCCACAACTAGAGAGAAGCCTGCCTGCCGCAATGAAGAGCGCATGTGCCGCAACTAAGATCCGACACAGCCAAAATAAATAAATAAATGACATTCAATTTAATTGACTAATAAAGTGTTCTTTCCTAGTGAGTTTTCATAAGTTATATTTTACTAGGATATTTTAATTTCATCTAAAATTTAGTATTCTTCTTAACTTTTTAATTGCTGTGATATTTAAAGTTATATCTCCTTTTTATATTCCTAATATTATTTATTTCTATCTTCTCTTCTTGGTAAAATTTTTACGTTTGTCCATTTTACTAGTCTTTTCAACTATTACTCTTTGCAGTAGTGGAATATAATGAATGGGGTGGTGGAGTGGGCTTAGCTGGGTACAGGCAATAAGGAGGTGCACTATCTGTAGAGAAATAAAAACAATGATAAACTTGACTAAAAGTTGATGTGCTTTTTATTATCGTCATACACTGGTAATTCTAAACAATATTCATGACAAAATACTCCCCTTATTGAAAACTATTTTGTGGCCTAAGATCTAAATAATTGCTGTGGTTACTATTGAGTTTTTTAAAAAATATGTAAATTTTCAATTACTAAGTACATATTTGCATTATTATTTTTTTTACATCTTTATTGGAGAATAATTGCTTAACAATGGTGTGTTAGTTTCTGCTTTATAACAAAGTGAATCAGTTATACGTATACGTATGTTCCCATATCTCTTCCCTCTTGTGTCTCCCTCCCTCCAACCCTCCCTATTCCACCTCTCTAGGTAGTCACAAAGCACCGAGCTAATCTCCCTGTGCTATGTGGCTGCTTCCCATTAAGCTATCTATTTTACGTTTGGTAGTGTATATATGTCCATGCCACTCTCTCACTTTGTCACAGCTTACCCTTTCCCCTCCCCATATCCTCAAGTCCATTCCCTAGTAGGTCTGTGTCTTGATTCCTGTCTTACCCCTAGGTTCTTCATGACATATTTTTTTCTTAAATTCCATATATATGTGTTAGCATATGGTATTTGTCTTTCTCTTTCTGACTTACTTCACTCTGTATGACAGACTCTAGGTCCATCCACCTCATTACAAATAGCTCAATTTCTTTCTTTTTATGGCTGAGTAATATTCCATTGTATATATGTGCCACATCTTCTTTATCCATTAATCTGATGATGGACAGTTAGGTTGTTTCCATCTCCTGGCTATTGTAAATAGAGCTGCAATGAACATTTTGGTACATGACTTTTTGAATTATGGTTTTCTCAGGGTATATGCCCAGTAGTGGGATTGCTGGGTCATATAGTAGTCCTATTTGTAGTTTCTAAGGAACCTCCATACTGTTCTCCATAGTGGCTGAACCAATTCACATTTCCACCAGCAGTGCAAGAGGGTTCCCTTTTCTCCACACCCTCTCCAGCATTTATTGTTTCTAGATTTTTTTGATGATGGCCATTCTGACTGGTGTGAGATGATATCTCATTGTAGTTTTGATTTGCATTTCTCTAATGATTAATGATGTTGAGCATCCTTTCATGTGTTTGTTGGCAATCTGTATATCTTCTTTGGAGAAATGTCTATTTAGGTCTTCTGCCCATTTTTGAATTGGGTTGTTTTTTTGTTATTGAGGTGCATGAGCTGCTTGTAAATTTTGGAGATTAATCCTTTGTTGCTTCATTTGCAAATATTTTCTCCCATTCTGAGGGTTGTCTTTTTGTCTTGTTTATGGTTTCCTTTGCTGTGCAAAAGCTTTTAAGTTTCATTAGGTCCCATTTATTTATTTTTGTTTTTATTTCCATTTCTCTAGGAGGTGGGTCAAAAAGGATCTTGCTGTGATTTATGTCATAGAGTGTTCTGCCTATGTTTTCCTCTAAGGGTTTGATAGTTTCTGGCCTTACATTCAGGTCTTTAATCCATTTTGAGTTTCTTTTGTGTATGGTATTAGGGAGTGTTCTAATTTCATTCTTTTACATGTAGCTGTCCAGTTTTCCCAGCACCACTTATTGAAGAGGCTGTCTTTTCTCCATTGTATATTCTTGCCTTTGTTATCAAAGATAAGGTGACCATATGTGCGTGGGTTTATCTCTGGGCTTTCTATACTGTTCCATTGATCTATATTTCTGTTTTTGTGCCAGTACCATACTGTCTTGATTATTGTGGCTTTGTAGTATACCTGAAGTCCAGGAGCCTGATTGCTCCAGCTCCGTTTTTCGTTCTCAAGATTGCTTTGGCTATTTGGGGTCTTTTGTGTTTCCATACAAATTGTGCAATTTTTTGTTCTAGTTCTGTGAAAAATGCCATTGGTAGTTTGATAGGGATTGCATTGAATCTGTAGATTGCTTTGGGTAGTAGAGTCATTTTCACAATGTTGATTCTTCCAATCCAAGAACATAGCATATCTCTCCATCTATTTGTCTCATCTTTAATTTCTTTCATCAGTGTCATAATTTTCTGCATACAGGTCTTTTGTCTCCTTAGGTAGGTTTATTCCTAGATATTTTATTCTGTTTGTTGCAGTGGTAAATGGGAGTGTTTTCTCGATTACACTTTCAGATTTTTCATCATTAGTGTACAGGAATGCCAGAGATTTCTGTGCATTAATTTTGTATCCTGCTACTTTACCAAATTCATTGATTAGCTCTAGTAGTTTGCTGGTAGCATCTTTAGGATTCTCTATGTATAGTATCATGTCATCTGCAGTGACAGCTTTACTTCTTCTTTTCCGATTTGGATTCCTTTTATTTCCTTTTCTTCTCTGATTGCTGTGGCTAAAACTTCCAAAACTATGTTGAATAAGAGTGGTGAGAGGGGGCAGCCTTGTCTTGTTCCTGATCTTAGTGGAAATGCTTTCAGTTTTTCACCATTGAGAAAGATGTTGGCTGTGGGTTTGTCATATATGGCCTTTATTATGTTGAGGAAAGTTCCCTCTATGCCTGCTTTCCAGAGGGTTTTTATCATAAATGGGTGTTGAATTTTGTCGAAAGCTTTTCCTGCATCTATTGAGATGACCATATGGTTTTTCTCCTTCAGTTTGTTAATATGTGTTATCACATTGATTGATTTAAGTATATTGAAGAATCCTTGCATTCCTGGAATAAACCACACTTGATCATGGTGTATGATCCTTTTAATTTGCTGTTGGATTCTGTTTGCTAGTATTTTGTTGAGGATTTTTGCATCTATGTTCATCAGTGATATTGGCCTGTAGTTTTCTTTCTTTGTGACATCCTTGTCTGCTTTTGTTATCAGGGTGATGGTGGCCTCGTAGAATGAGTTTGGGAGTGTTCCTCCCTCTGCTATGTTTTGTAAGAGCTTGAGAAGGATAGGTGTTAGCTCTTCTCTAAATGTTTGATAGAATTCGCCTGTGAAGCCATCTGGTCCTGGGCTTTTGTTTGTTGGAAGATATTTAATCACAGTTTCAATTTCAGTGCTTGTGATTGCTCTGTTCATATTTTCTATTTCTTCCTGATTCAGTCTTGGCAGGTTGTGCATTTCTAAGAATGTGTCCATTTCTTCCAGGTTGTCCATTTTACTGGCATAGAGTTGCTTGTTGTAATCTCTCATGATCTTTTGTATTTCTGCAGTGTCAGTTGTTACTTCTCCTTTTTCATTTCTAATTCTATTGATTTGAGTCTTCTCCCTTTTTTTCTTGATGAGTCTGGCTAATGGTTTATCAATTTTGTTTATCTTCTCAAAGAACCAGCTTTTAGTTTTATTGATCTTTGCTATCATTTCTTTCAGTTGTTTTTCATTTATTTCTGATCTTTATGATTTCTTTCCTTGTGCTAACTTTTGGGGTTTTTTGTTCTTCTTTCTCTAATTGCTTTAGGTACAAGGTTAAGATGTTTATTCAAGATGTTCCTGTTTCTTAAGGTAGGATTCTATTGCTATAAACTTCCCTCTTAGAACTGCTTTTGCTGCATCCCATAGGTTTTGGTCATCGTGTCTCCATTGTCATTTGTTCCTAGGTATTTTTTGATTTCCTCTTTGATTTCTTCAGTAATCACTTCGCTATTAAGTAGTGTTAATATTTAGCCTCCATATGTTTGTATTTTTTACAGATCTTTTCCTGTAATTGATATCTAGTCTCATAGCATTGTGGTCAGAAAAGATACTTGATACAATTTCAATTTTCTTAAATTTACCAAGGCTTGATTTGTGACCCAAGGTATGATCTATCCTGGAGAATGTTCCATGAGCACTTGAGAAAAATGTGTATTCTGTTGTTTTTGGATGGAATTTCCTATAAATATGAATTAAGTACATCTTGTTTAATGTATCATTTAAAGCTTGTGTTTATTTATTTATTTTCATTTTGGATGATCTGTCCATTGGTGAAAGTGGGCTGTTAAAGTCCCCTACTATGATTATGCTACTGTTGATTTCCCCTTTTTTGGCTGTTAGTATTTGCCTTATGTATTGAGGTGCTCCTATGTTGGGTGCATAAATATTTACAATTGTTATATCTTCTTCTTGGATCGCTCACTTGATCATTATGTAGTGTCCTTCTTTGTGTCTTCTAATAGTCTTTATTTTAAAATATATTTTGTCTGATATGAGAATTGCTACTCCAGCTTTCTTTTGGTTTCCATTTGCATGGAATATCTTTTTCCATCCCCTCACTTTCAGTCTGTATGTGTCTCTAGGTCTGTAGTGGGTCTCTTGTAGATAGCATATATATGGGTCTTCTTTTTGTATCCATTCAGTCAGTCTGTGTCTTTTGGAGGGAGCATTTAATCCATTTACATTTAAGGTAATTATCGATATGTATGTTCCTATTCCCATTTTCTTAATTGTTTTGGGTTTGTTATTGTAGGTCTTTTCCTTATCTTTTTTTACTTGCCTAGAGAAGGTCCTTTAGCATTTGTTTTAAAGCTGGTTTGGTGGTGCTGAACTCTCTCAGCTTTTGCTTGTCTGTAAAGGTTTTAATTTCTCCATCAAATCTGAATGAGATCCTTGCTGGGTAGAGTAATCTTGGTTGTAGGTTTTTCTCCTTCATGACTTTAAATATGTCCTGCCAGTCCCTTCTGGCTTGCAGAGTTTCTGCTGAAAGATCAGCTGTTAACCTTATGGGGATTCCCTTGTGTGTTATTTGTTGTTTTTCCCTTGCTGCTTTTAATGTTTTCTTTGTATTTAATTTTTGACAGTTTGATTAATATGTGTCTTGGCATATTTCTCCTTGGATTTACCCTGTATGGGACTCTCTGTGCTTCCTGGACTTGATTAACTATTTCCTTTCCCATATTAGGGAAGTTTTCAACTATAATCTCTTCAAATATTTTCTCAGTCCCTTTCTTTTTCTCTTCTTCTTCTGGAACCCCTATGATGCGAATGTTCATGCATTTAATGTTGTCCCAGAGGTCTCTGAGACTGTCCTCAGTTCTTTTCATTCTTTTTTCTTTATTCTTCTCTGCAGTAGCTATTTCCACTCTTTTATCTTCCAGGTCACTTATTCGTTCTTCTGCCTCAGTTAGTCTGCTATTGATCTGTTGTTCACCGTTGCTTGTTTCCTCTTTAGTTCTTCTAGGTCCTTGTTAAATGTTTCTTGCATTTTCTCTATTCTATTTCCAAGATTTTGGATCATCTTTACTATCATTATTCTGAATTCTTTTTCAGGTAGACTGCCTATTTCCTCTTCATTTGTTAGGTCTGGTGGGTTTTTATCTTGCTCCTTCATCTGCTGTGTGTTTTTCTGTCTTCTCATTTTGCTTATCTTACTGTGTTTGAGGTCTCCTTTTTGCAGGCTGCAGGTTTGTAGTTCCCGTTGTTTTTGGTGCCTGTCCCCAGTGGCTAAAGTTAGTTCAGTGGGTTGTGTAGGCTTCCTGATGGAGGGGACTAGAGCCTGTGTTCTGGTGGATGATGCTGGATCTTGTCTTTCTGGTGGGCAGGTCCACGTCTGGTGGTGTGTTTTGGGGTGTCTGTGGACTTATTTTGATTTTAGGCATTGTCTCTGCTAATGGGTGGGGTTGTGTTCCTGTCTTGCTTGTTGTTTGGCATAGGGTGTCCAGCACTGTATCTTGCTGGTCGTTGAGTGAAGCTGGGTGTTGGTGTTGAGATGGAGATCCCTGGGAGATTTTTGCCCTTTGATATTACGTGGAGCTGGGAGGTCTCTTGTGGACCAGTGTCCTGAAGTTGGCTCTCCCACCTCAGAGGCACAGCACTGACCCCTGGCTGCAGCACCAAGAGCCTTTCATCTACACGGCTCAGAATAAAAGGGAGAAAAAGTAGAAAGAACGAAAGAAAGAAAGAGGATAAAATAAAATACAGTAAGGTAAAATAAAATATAGTTTTTAAAATTAAAAAATAATCATGAAGAAAAATTTTTTAAGTAAAAAAAAAAAACCTAAAAAACTGGACTGCTAGAATCCTAGGACAAATGGTGAAAGCAAAGCTATACAGACAAAATCTCACACAGCAGCGTACACATTCACACTCACAAAAAGAGGAAAAGGGGAAAAAATAATAAACCTTGCTCTCAAAGTCCACCTCCTCAATTTGGGATGATTCGTTGTCTATTCAGGTATTCCACAGATGCAGGGTACATCAGGTTGATTGTGGAGATTTAATCTGCTGCTCCTGAGGCTGCCGGGAGAGATTTCCCTTTCTCCTCTTTGTTCACACAGCTCCTGGGGTTCAGCTTTGGATTTGGCCCCGCCTCTGCGTGTAGGTCGCAGGAGGGCATCTGTTCTTCGCTCAGACAGGACGGGGTTAAAGGAGCCGCTGATTCGGGGGCTCCGGCTCACTCAGGCTGGCGGGAGGGAGGGGTACGGAGTGCAGGGCAAGCCTGCGGCGGCAGAAGCCAGCATGACGTTGCACCAGCCTGAGGTGCGCTGTGCATTCTCCCGGGGAAGTTGTCCCTGGATCCCGGGACCCTGGCATTGGCGGGCTGCACAGGCTCCCCAGAAGGGAGGTGTGGAGAGTGATCTGTGCTCATACACAGGCTTCTTGGTGGCGGCAGCAGTAGCCTTAGTGTCTCATGCCCGTCTCTGGTGCTCCTTTAAGCAGCGCTGTTAATCCCCTCTCCTCACGCACCAGGAGACAAAGAGGGAAGAAAAAGTCTCTTGCCTCTTCGGCAGGTCCAGACTTTTTCCCGGACTCCCTCCCAGTTAGTCGTGGTGCACTAATCCCCTGCAGGCTGTGTTCATGCCGCCAACTCCAGTCCTCTCTCTGCGCTCCTACCGAAGCCTGAGCCTCAGCTCTCGGCCCCACCCGCCCCAGCGGGTGAGCAGACAAGCCTCTCGGGCTGGTGAGTGCTGGTCAGCACCGATCCTTTGTGCGGGAAACTCTCCGCTTTGCCCTCCGCACCCCTGTTGCTGTGCTCTCCTCTGTAGCTCCGAAGCTTCTCCTCTCCGCCACCCACGGTCTCCACCCGCAAAGGGGCTTCTAGTGTGTGGAAACCTTTCCTCCTTCACAACTCCCTCCCACTGGTGCAGGTCCCGTCCCTATTCTTTTGTCTCTGTTTATTCTTTTTTCTTTTACCCTACCTAGGTACATGGGGGGTTTCTTGCCTTTTGGGAGGTCTGAGGTCTTCTGCCAGCATTCCGTAGGTGTTCTGTAGGAGTTGTTCCATGTGTAGATGTATTTCTGATGTATCTGTGGGGAGGAAGGTGATCTCCGCGTCTTACTCTTCTGCCATCTTCCCCTAGATCCTTTTATTTGCATTATTAAACATAATATTCATCCTGGAAGTTAATGGGAGAATTCCCAGCTAGAGTCTACCTTTGACCTATTCAGACTCAGTTATAAGCATTCATTTAGAGAGTAGATTTATAATGACTTAAAATTGTTAGATATTGTTTCAGATAGTTTGTGTTTCCAATTGCTATGGTGTTCCATGCTCCTATGTTTATACAGTACATTAAATATAAATAATGATAACAAGACATAGAACTCAAGGTACTTCATTTCTCTCATTCTAGATTATACTTGGAGCTTTTATATTTTTTCCAATTTTATTGAGATATAATTTATATACATCACTGTATAAGGTTCAGGTGTGCAACATGAGGGTTTGACATATGTTGTGAAATGATTACCACATTTTAATTAACATCCATCATCTCATACAGATATACTAGAAAGAAATGTAAAAAAAAGAAAAAGAATTTCTCCTTGTGATGAGAACTCTTAAGATTTACTCTTAATGGCTTTCATATGTATCATATACCTGTCTTAATTATAGTCATGTTATACATTACATTTTTAGTACTTATTTACTTTATAACTGGTAATTTGTACCTTTTTTCAATTTAATTTTTATTTTATATTGGAGTATAGTTGAGTTACAATGTTGTGTAAGTTTCCGGTGTACAGCAAAGTGATTCAGTTATACATATACATGTATCCATTCTTTTTAAGATTCTTTTCCCATATAGGTTATTACAGAGTATTGAGCAGAGTTCTCCATACTATACAGTAGGTCCTTGTTGATTATCTATTTTATATAGAGTAGTGTGTATATGTTAATCCCAGCCTCCTAATATATCCCTGCCCCTACCTTTCCCCTTTGGTAACTGTTAAGTATTTCCTAAGTCTGTGAGTCTGTATTTTGTAAAGAAGTTCATTTGTATCATCTTTTTTAGATTCCACATATAAGTGATATCAAATGATATTTGTCTTTCTCTGTCTTATTTCACTTAGTATGATAATCTCAATGTCCATCCATGTTGCTGCAAATGGCATTATTTCATTCTTTTTTATGGCTGAGTAATATTCCATAGTATATATGTACCAAATCTTCTTTATCCATTCCTCTGCTGATGGACATTTAGATTGCTTCCATGTCTTGACTATTGTAAATAGTGCTTCTATGAACATTGGGGTGCATGTATCTTTTTGAATTAGAGTTTTCTCCAGATATATGCCCAGGAGTGGGATTGCTCGATTACATGGTAGTTCTATTTTTAGTTTTTTAAGCAACCTCCATACTGTTCGCTACAATGGTTGTGCCAATTTACATTCCCACCAACAGTGTAGAAGGGTTCCCTTTTCTCCACACCCTCCCCAGCATTAATTCTTTGTAGACTTTTTGATGATGGTCATACTGACCAGTGTGAGGTGATACCTCATTGTAGTTTTGACTTGCATTTCTCTGATAATTAGTGATGTTGAGCATCTTTTTATGTGCTTTTTGGCCAACTGTATGTCTTCTTTGGAGAAATGTCTGTTTAGATCTCCTGCCCATTTTTTGATTGGGTTGTTTGGGGATTTTTTGACATAGAGCTGTATGAGCTATTTGTGTATTATGGAGATTAATCCCTCGTAGGTTGCTTTGTTTGCAAATATTTTCTCCCATTCTGAGGGTTGTCCTTTCATCTTGTTTATGGTTTCCTTAGCTGTGCAAAAGCTTTTAAGTTTAATTAGGTCCCATTTGTTTATTTTTGTTTTTATTTCCATTACTCTAGTAGGTGGATCCAAAAAAGATCTTGCTGTGATTTATGTCAGAGAGTGTTCTGCCTGTGTTTTCCTCTAAGAGTTTTATATCGATAGTATCTGGTCTTACATTTAGGTCTTTAATCCATTTTGAGTTTATTTTTGTGTATGGTGTTAGCGAGTGTTGTAATTTCATTCTTTTACATGTAGCTGTCCAGTTTTCCCCAGACCACTTACTGAAGAGACTGTCTTTTCTCCATTGTATATTCTTGCCTCCTTTGCTGTAGATTAATTGATCATAGGTGTGTGGGTTTATTTCTGGGCTTTTGATCCTGTTCCATTGAGCTATATTCCTGTTTTTGTGCCAGTACCATACTGCTTTGATTACTGTAGCTTTGTAATATAGTCTGACATCAGGGAGACTGATTCCTCCAGCTGTTTTTCTTTCTCAATATTGTTTTGGCTATTCAGGAGTGTTTTCATACAAATTTAAAAATTCAAGTTCTGTGAAAAATGCCATTGGTGATTTGATAGGGATTGCATTGAATCTGTGGATTGCTTTGGGTAGTACAGTCATTTTGACAATACTGATTCTTCCAATCTAAGAACGTGCTATATCTTTCCATCTGTTTGTGTCATCTTTGATTTCTTTTATCAATGTCTTATATACTTGTTTAAAATTTTGAACAATTAAATAGAGTCAAATAGTTGGAGTAATATTACATTTGTTAAGTGAAAAGTTTTAGTTCAAGAATGAAATATTGTATGAAATTTGAATAATATCTCTAAAAGAAAAATTTATTCTTTTTTATCAATTGCTGTTAATAAAGTCCCTTGTTATTAACTGTAACATTATTTATTACTGAAACATTATATAGATACAAGTTTTTCTTTTCCTTTTTCAAAATAAAATGTTAATGTAATTTAAAAACATATCATTATTTTTCTCCTTTTGCTATTGATATTTATTTTTTTGTCTTACAGTTTTATTTAAAAACCTCACTAATAAAGAATATTATGTTACCTTTGGTTCCTATTCTATTTTTTTTAACATCTTTATTGGAGTATAATTGCTTTACATTGTTGTGTTAGTTTCTGCTGTATAACAAAGTGAATCAGCTATACGTATATATGTACCACCCTCAGAATGGGAGAAAATATATGCAAATGAAGCAACTGACAAAGGATTAATCTCCAAAATATACAAGCAGTTCATGCACCTCAATATCAAAGAAACAAACAACCCAATCCAAAAATGGGCAGAAGACCTAAATAGACATTTCTCCAAAGAAGATATACAGATTGCCAACAAACACATGAAAGGATGCTCAACATCACTAATCATGAGAGAAATGCAAATCAAAACCACAATGAGGTATCACCTCACACCAGTCAGAATGGCCATCATCAAAAAAATCTAGAAACAATAAATGCTGGAGAGGGTGTGGAGAAAAGGGAACCCTCTTGCACTGTTGGTGGGAATGTAAATTGATACAATTGATATAGCCGCTGTGGAGAACAGCATGGAGGTTTCTTAAAAAACTAAAAATAGAACTACCATATGACCCAGCAATCCCACTACTGGGTATATACCCTGAGAAAACCATAATTCAAAAAGAGTCATGTACCACAGTGTTAATTGCAGCACTATTTACAATAGCCAAGACATGGAAGCAAACTAAGTGTCCGTCGACAGACGAATGGATAAAGAAGATGTGGCACATATATACAATGGAATATTACTCAGCCATAAAATGAAACGAAATGGAGTTATTTGTAATGAGGTGGATGGACCCAGAGTCTGTCATACAGAGTGAAGTAAGTCAGAAAGAGAAAAACACTGTATGCTAACACAAATATATGTTATCTTAAAAAAAAAACAAAAAAGGTTCTGAAGAACCTAGGGGCAGGACAGGAATAAAGACGCAGACATAGAGAATGGACATGAGGACACTGGGAGGGACAAGGGTAAGCTGTGACAAAGTGAGAGAGTGGCATTGACATATATACACTACCAGATGTAAAACAGATAGCTAGTGGGAAGCAGCTGCAAAGCACAGAGAGATCAGCTCAGTGCTTTGTGACCAACTGGAGGGGTGGGATACGGAAGGTGGGAGAGAGACGCAAGAGGGAGGGGATATGGGGATATGTATATGTATAGTTGATATTTATTTTAAAAAATTTTCTGCTGGCATGATTATATAAGTACAATAAAATAAAACATTCACTGTGTGTCTTTTCTGGCCATTATTATTCGTTATTTTACTTCATGATTATTACTGACAGTTATTTTATCATAGAGAGGAAAGGGATGTTAACAAGGAAAGATCTGCTCCAGGTGTCAAATATGCCAGGTTTGCCGCTGCTTTGTAGGTCCTCTCTAGCTGTATCTTAGTTTCTCCATTTGGGGGATTTTTGTTTTTATTTCCATCACCTCCTTTCTTTCTTTGGATTTATTTTGTGGCTCTTTTTCTAACTTCTTAAGAGGTATGCTGAAGAAAAACTTTAGGCTCTAGATTTTTAAACAAAATTTTAATGTTGCAATTTAACGAGTGTGTTTTTCTTCAGTGAAAGTGAAGAACTTCAGTAGCCTATGATGAGTTTGTTATCATTCATAATTATCTTCTTTTGCATTGTCTTATGTTCACTACTTACTTACCAAATGCTTTCCACATACATAACAATATATTAGGTGATGTGTGTGCTACAAAGATCCAGGAGGACATAATTCCTATTCTTAAAGATACTGTATTCATTGTTAGAAATTAGTGTGTCAGGAGTCTTCCTGGCACTGATCCTCGTGTGTGCCCTTTGCTTATCCCAAAGGGTGGTGGATGAAGATGGGTGCTCAGAAGTATGGATAATGATGTCACTGGAACTGAGACTGGATGTGGGCTCATAGAAATTGTACTTGTTTTATCCACCATATTATAATCTTCCACCAAAAAGCCCTCAGTTTCATTGCTGACCTTGCCATGGCTCCATCTCCGCCTCCTCACGTTCCGTAAACCTGCGAGTCTAGTTCCTGTTGTCATTGACTTCCCATCCCTAGTCTCCTGGTCTTTAATGGAAGTTTGCATTGCTTGTACACCTGCAACAGAAGGGATGGTAATGGGGAGAAAATGATGTTTAGGAGAAAATAATTATAAGAAATGGGTGAAGGCGCATACCCCAAAGGGGTAAAGAAAGCTCCGTTGACCCTCAGGCTAGAGATTTGGGGTTAACTCCACAGATGACCGGAGAAAACACAGAAGGAATCAGGAGGCAAGGAGTGTAGTCCACATCAGATTTGGGGAGGAGTTTGTTAGTTTTTACAAGAATACTTTGTAGGTGTTGTTGGGTATTTCCATTAGGAAGCACATGGTGTCTAACTTGTTAACTTTTTTGATATTATAGCAATTGATGAACATCGCTCAAGCTCATATTTCCTTAGGATGTATAAAACTGTAATATATTATCATTCTTTCTGTATTCACTAACTGGAATAATTCTATAAAGATGAAATTACCCTCCCCAACTATTTGGTTGCCCTGAATTACAGTTGGTATAGGAGAGGTGGGATAACTGCTTGATCTTTTCCTTTACTGTTTTAAAAATTGTCAGTTCATTAATGCCCTCCAAAGGAGATAAATGTTTTTGATTTTTGTGTTGTGTTTTTTTTTTTTTGAGAAGCTTTACAAAGCGATAGACTAAATAAAACATATGTCATGTGTTTCAATTCATGGCAGTCATCCTTACTGATGCTCAAATTTTCTAGTCTTTGGCCAGTGGTAGCCTTTTTTATATTAGTTTCTGAATCCACTAGAGATAATGCTCATGGGCTTTGACAGTAACTTTCTCTTTGGTATTTAAGATGATCCAAGTTCATATTATGCATTTCTTTTCCTCTTTTCCTAGACTTGGAATCAACTATTTCTCTAAGGAGTTTCAATTCCTTTTACTCAGAAATTGCAGTTAAAGACCAGGAACTAAGGGTGTTCATTGTTACTATATTAGTCACTGTTTCAAGACATTTTGGTGGACAGAGATACGAAATACTTTATTTCCTTTGTGCTTATATAACACATTATAAATTCTTATTGGTAACTACATTTCATATTAAGGACTATGGGGTTTTTACTTAACTTCATTGACCTTGTAATTGCATTTTGTTCCCTCCATGCTTAAAAATCCTGGTTTTCGAGAACACCAGTATAATTACCCATTTGTTTTATCCCACAATATACACATGACAGTTCCAGAATAGTAATATTAACACTTACTAACTGAAAACAAATTAAGAATTTGTTTTTGTAGTTTCTGTTGCCTTTAAAGTATATCCCACTAGGAATGTTTGGTCAAATTTATAAGTTACTTGAAATAGTTCTTCCTTGTGTTGTTGTACTAGCAATATGATACATGGATTTTACTTTTAAATTTCAGGAAATGCTTTTTGAAATTGATTTTGCTTTAAAATTATTTAAAATATTTAGGTGCAGTCAAAGTGAAATTTAAAATTCACAAAACAGGGCATATTCCAAAATGTTTAGTTTTTATCCCTGTTCTCTCTATTCTCTCTCCTTCTAGGAAAACCTTTATGTATTTAACTTTATGCTTGTTTTTATAACATATATTTATTTTATAATATAAATTTTATATGTTATAATATTGTAATGTAAACTTTATAATTTTACATGAATATATAGGTAGATGTAGTCCCTTCCTTAAATAAACAGTAGCAAACTACACATGCTGCTTTCCACCTTGATATTTTCCACCTACCTTGGAGATCACTCCATGGTAGTATACAGGGGTATTCGTCATTACTTTTCATGTACATGGCTTATTCTCAATTTGATGGACATTTGCTTTGTTTCAAGTCTTTTACTATTACAAAGAGTGCTGTAATAAATCAACTTGCGTATATTTTATCAGTATATTTTGGAATAGTTTCCTAGAAGTGGAATTGCTAGGTCAAAAGGTAAATATACATATTTATATGAAATTTTGTTAGATATTGCCAATTCCTCTCCTTAGGGGTTATAGTATTTTGCATTCCCACCTGTAGTATATTAGAATGCCTGTTTTCCAATGGCCTCCCTTATGGCTTATACTATTAAATTTTCATATTGTATCTGATTGGTGAGAAACAATCTTCCAATACATTCTTTTACTAGAAGAAAGATTGAATATTGTTCATAGCTGCAGACCATTTAGGGTTTTGAGTGCTTTTCTTTATAATATGAATTTAGTAATATATTAAGGATACTACCCCTTTGTGTGTGATATAACTGCAATTTCCCCCTAGTTTGTTTTTCTATTTTGCTTATGGTATTTTTTCCTTGTAAAAAATTCTTAAATTTTAATAAGATTAGCCATTTTCCCCATTATTCCTTCTGGATTTTGAATTATAGTTAGGAAAGTTTTTCCCAACTACAAGTTATAAAGCAGTTAATCTGTGTTTTTTCTAGTACTTGTTTTGCCTTATTTTATTTTTTGACAGTCAACTCTGATCCTTTTGGAACTTATCCTAATGTATGATGTGAAGAATTGGCCCACTTTGATTGTTTTCCATGTGGCTATCCTCATTTAGCCACCCTTTTTGTGAAGGAGTTCATCTTCTCTCTGCTTATATGAGATATGGGACTTTCTTGTATACTGAATTTTCATATGCAGTTGAGTCTATTTCTTTTCTTTGTCCTTCCACCCAACCCTGTTTCTACTCTCTTCTTCTTGGTATTAAAATAGAGACTGGTCCCTCATGTTAAGGATGCAGGTGTACTTGCATAACATTGTCAGAATTATCAGAAACACCAACATAAATATGTATGCAAGGAATTTACAGTCTTTAAAAGACAAGTTTCCATGTCAATGTGCATCTCTTGCTCCATGTGTCTTTAACACAGAGAGCATGACCACAGATTCTATATCTAACTTGGCTGTTGAGTTGTTGGGTGTTCCTATATATATCACTTCCTCCAAGTTGAAGAAGTTTTATCACGAACTCAATAAAAACATAGTATCTAAAACACTTATGGTGGAACTGCTTCTTATGGCAAACTGAATCATTGGTATACATTTAATAATGCACCTATTTTAATATCTGTTAATAGAGCTTTGAGACTAGCCTTTTGATCCATTTTGTCTTGCAACAAACAACATGCAAGATGCACTATACCTGCAACCAGCTTTTCCAAATCACATTTAATTGAAAGATCCCAATTAGCAAGTTGTTTATCAGTACAACAGACATGCGCATTCATATCATTGCTGTGTTCTTCTGCTTGCTTATGAATTACTGGAAAGCTACTGTTTTAGACAATGGCAGAAGGACAGAAAGAAGAGGGGAAAAAAATCTCTTGCAATTTTAGGGAAAATGAAGTAGAAAAGGATTCTCTGGAGATTTCATTATAAATGGTTAGCACAATTATGCTAAATGGAATCGATATATTTACATTGTTTTATTCAAGGTTTATCAGGTTCCATTATGAAACAATGAAATGCAATTAATACATTGTCAGTTCATTTTTCTTGTTTTATTTGAAAATGCTTTGGCATATTTTAGCATATCATTTTTAGAGTAGCAAATAACTCTAATGTATAACATTAATAAACGGTGATAGACTTTACTATAAATATTGCATCTGTTGCCAAGAAAAGTTACATACAAAAACAGCATTGAAAACAGCAGTTCAGTAATTCTTGTGGTAGTAGAGACATGGGCCTTCTGTATCATTTTAAGTGTCTTTGCACTACTTGAACCTCTGCACTTGGAGAATATTGTTTTTTATACTTCAACAGTTTGCTGGGTTTAAGGGATTAACACCATATATGTGGTGTTGTGAGTGCCCAGAAAACCAACTGAGCAGTTTTCTTCCCCTTGTGTTTAGAGGGGAAGAGCTGAGGACTGAGGGAAAGCTGTGACAAACTTGTCACATGTACAATCATATCTAGATATTGTTACAAAGAATAACTTAAAAAATTAAGGCAGTCAATAAAATACTTAGATATAACACAGAATAAAACTACCAATCAAAAAGTTTCCACGGACTAAATTATTTTGGATTTCTAAAATCTTTTTGTTGTTATTTGAAAATAAATATTAAGTAATAAAGTATATAATAATTCAAAATATATTGTTTTCTGGTATCATTTGATACATCAAAGCAGATACCAATTTTACTTAACTGGGGCTGCTTCACGATTATCAAGCTACACTCTGAATTTTATGTAAAAATTTCATGTATGCATTCTATATCAATTCAAAGGAAGCTTGAGGCATTGAAAAGCACGTGAGATACCACAAAATCAGAAAACCAGATCAACCACCATTATTTTTCCTCACCTGCCTTCTTCCATATTAAACTTTATGGAAATGTGGCAAAGGATAAGAATTTCTTTTTTGCATAAGAGGAGATGAAATAGTTTAACTTAAAAATAAGAGAATTTGAATCTCTAAATGCTATTTCTATCAAGCAGATATTTAGGTTGACTTCTAATACTGCATATTTAATTTGAGTATATCAGGAATTTTAAGATAGACAGAAAATAGCTGATATGAAAGTAGGTGGTTATAAAGATGTGAAATAAAGGAGATCTGAGTTTCATAGAATAAAAAGTTGCCCATCTCATGTGTTATGAATAGTTTTGGAAGTCCTCATTCACTCCCTGCCTTCTAATCCAACATATTCCCTTCTTACTTGCCTGATTGCTTTAGGGCTTAAAATTCCCATTAGAGAATTATTTCTTCAAATTACGACTTTTCTTTCCCTCTTTAAAATTCACGTGCAATTAAGAAAAAACATGCTAACTAAAAGTCAATTTATATTTCAATTATGAATAAGTAAGTAATCTTCAGCTCAGGCATGATAAACTTGACTGGTAAATTGATGGGGGTATGAAAGCATTCTGAACATGGGTTTCTGCCTAAAGATGGGTACTTCAGTGGGGTGCAACAGCAGTGAGACATCATAATGTGGAAATTCATAAAGCAAGGATAGGTTCCAAGAAATATGATCCCACACTTATCAATTCCATCATGTTCACTCCCTTATTTTTTGGTTTCATGTTTTCTGCCCTCAAATATATTTCAAACAAGGGAAACTTTTTTTAAAGACGAGAAGAAGTAAATAGTTTCAATTGAAATATGTTTCTTTATCTACCACCTAAAATTTTTCCTTCCTTTCACTGGCAAACATTTACACTGAGTTGAGCAGTGTACACTCTCTCCATTTTATTGATATCCATTAGCTATAACACTTTGGATATTGTTTCAGATCCCATCAAACTACTGAAAACTTCCATGTTGAATAATTTTTATCACCAAAAATCTTTCCTCTGACTTTATTACTTTTTTTTTAGCTTAATTAATAGACATTTATTCCTCATACTTCTGGAGGCTGGAAGTCTGAGATCAGGGTGCCAGCACGGTTGGGTTCTGGTGAGATCTCTCTTCTGGGATGTAGACTGCCAATTTCTAGCTGTATCCTCACACCACAGAAAGAGGGAGAGCTGAGTTTCTGTTCTCTTATTAGGGCCCTAATCCCATTTATGAGGGTTCTACCCTCATGACCTAATTACCTCCCAATGGCCCCACCTCCTAATACCATCAAATTGGGGGTTGGCTTTCAACATATGAATCTTGGTGTAATCCATAAGAACTACTGATCCTTCAATGTCCCATGTTATTCCCAATACTTTGATGAAACATTTACTCACTCTTCTAGCTTTCAACCATGTCTGAAATTCTATGACACATGGATTCCAACCACACAATTTTGGACTTAACTATATTCCATCCTCAATTGTTAATTATTGTTTCATAACTTTGTAGTCTGAATGTTCTCAGGACTTCATCTGTGGATTTTAATAACTCATTAGCTCAAGCTTACATATATCGTAGTAGGACTTCGGCACCACCTCCTGGGATCATTGTTATTTCTGGGGCCTCAAGGGGCATTGTAATGTGCTCTGGAATAAGACTGCCCACATTCTTCTGCACTAACCATTTGGAAGCAGTGCCTCTACATGGCCACCACTGCCATGACAACGCCCCTCCGTGGGTGTCGTACTTGTTCCTGTTGTTCTGTCAGGCACAGGGATTTCTACCGATGGATTCTTTGACCTCTGAGTGAGTAAAAACTGCAGAGATATCTAGGAAATAATAGAGGTAAAAATGAGCTTTTTCTTCAACTTCATGCTGAATTTAATTACTTGCCCCCGTTTCCCCAACCAAGAAACCACATTACTTTGTGTTCTAAGTCTCATATGGTCTTGACTGGAAAATCATCTGAAGTTTTTCCTCTCTCTCCCATCACTTCCTACAAGAGCTCAAAAATGGTTCCTTTCAGGAATTGATGCTGTATTTTTCTCTTCTTTCCTCTCTGGTGTCTTCCTGGTAAGTTTTTGCACAAACCAACTTTCCTGTCTTATTAGCCCTGCTGTCTTGGACAAAACTACTGAAAGCCCTCATGAAATTAGTTGATAAAAATAAAGATGGGAGATAGGGAGAGAAGAAAGGAGTTGCAAACCATCCCACAAAATTTCCACTTGTGTTCATCTTAGAAACCTCACTACATATTTCTATCTTGCCTTCCAGTTTGGTTGACAAGCTACTTAGGGGTGGTATCTCTGTTTTCCCTATTCATCAAAGTGCCTAACACAATGCTCTGCAAATGGTAGATGTAAAATAAATACTGGATTAATTGATTAGAAATAAAACTCTGAGGACAGTTTCAAGTATCAAGTGGAAAATTTTACAGAATGAGGGAGAGTCATCCAAACTCAGAGATTTTTATTAATCTATGAAAGTTTTCTGTGTATAATTTTGCTGAAAACTATCCTATACTCACTATTGTCAGAGATTGCAATATGAAAATTTAGCAGATTTAGTGTTTGAGATTCCCCAAACTAAGTAGCCTAACGTTGGTCAGTCAACCCTTAAAGTGACTGGTGTTTATTATATCTCTCTTATGGAGAAAAAATATGTATACATTTTACCACATTTTGGGTGTGCAAGGGAACATGAGATCATCACACAGTAAAGCAAAATCTGAATGCATGAAAAAACAAGGAACCATGTGGTTAAAGATTACAAAAATGGTGGATGGATTGCTATGACATTTGGGTGTTCCAAGAAGTGAGTGGGTCTGAGTCAGAGGCTGAACAACCAGGAATGGAAACCAAGGATCTTCAATGGCACTGAGGATTCAGAAGGCTGAATTCTTGCCATGAATTAAGATTTATGAGGGTGATGTTCTATATCATTTAAATAAACCCTATTACATGTATATGTGTGTGTAACATGTATATACTTCTCTCACATTATGCAAAGTAACTTCATGTTTATTCTACAGTCTGATCTGTAGGTAGTATTGGGGGACTGAGGTTGTATGATATGGGTTTTAAGGTACAGTAGTATTCTTTAACTAACTTCCATTTTTGCTTTGTTCTGAAATAAACAATGTTATGACCAACTTTAAAAAATGATACTTTAGGGCTTCCCTGGTGGCGCAGTGGTTGAGAATCCGCCTGCCAATGCAGGGCACGCAGGTTCGTGCCCCGGTCCCGGAGGATCCCGCATGCCGCGGAGCGGCTGTGCTCGTGAGCCGTGGCCGCTGGGCCTGCGCGTCCGGGGCCTGTGCTCTGCAACGGGAGAGGCCACAGCAGTGAGAGGCCCACATACCGCAAAAAAAAAAAAAAAAAAGATACTTTATATACTTCCTTATTTACATGATAAAGTAATCTGAATTCTTTTGGAGGTAGAACAACTATTCAAACAAAGGAAGTTTTAAGATGCCCACTTCATTTTTTTTTAAAATAAATTTATTTATTTTTGGCCGCGTTGGGTCTTCGTTGCTGCGCACAGGCTTTCTCTAGTTGAGGTGAGCGGGGGCTACTCTTCACTGTGGTATGCAGGCTTCTCATTGTGGTGGCTTCTCTTGTTGCAGAGCAAGGGTTCTAGGCATGCAGGCTTCAGTAGTTGTGGCATGCGGGCTCAGTAGTTGTGGCTTGCGGGCTCTAGAGCACAGGCTCAGTAGTTGTGGTGCACAGGCTTAGTTGCTCCGCGGCATGTGGGATCTTCCCGGCCCAGGGCTCGAACCCGTGTCCCCTGCATCGGCAGGCGGATTCTTAACCACTGCTCCACCAGGGAAGTCCTACCATTCTTCTTAAAGAACAATCACCACTTTCAGTGTGATATTTGACCTATTATTCGCTATCCTTCCAGGCCATAAAAAAAAACAGATTTGAAAGCTTTACTGCCCATCTGTTTTAGTCGGCATAATTAATAAATATCTGCCCGAGGCTGTACTAATTCTGTGTTTTTAGCTTTTATGACAGGTGAGTCTTTTTTAAAGCAAGTATACTGCACACTCTATTCAGTCATCACTCAAGGTGAGGGTTCAAGAGGGAAAGGATGATTATAGGAGAGGATGATTATAATCATTAATTCCAGCTATTACAAAAACTATTTCTTAATTAGATTTGTTAGCATATTCTATCTAGTATATATACATTTCCATTTGGGTCCTTGGTAGATCAGTTTTTGAAATTAGTACTTCTGTTATCTTCTTATATATTTTATAGAAGAACAGGAATCTGAGAGTAAAAGGCAAGGGATTCCTCATTTGATGTAATTAACACAGACTGCTGCTTTCACTATTTCTTAGGCTGACCAGCCACACTGATAGCGTCCTTAAGTGTCGGGGCTCCTCTAAATGTGCTGTGTGAGGATGAAGGATAATGCAAGCAGAGAGTGTGGGAGGGTGTGCTTCATCAGCACACCAGAGAGGAGTATTCAGTGGATTGGTAAAGGAAGTCTTCAATTACCTGGTCCAGAAACAGAGCCCAGCAAGATAAGCCAGGAAGATGGGAGCAGTAGCAGTAATCCAAGACAGGGAAGTTGGAAGAGTGATGTGGATAAAGTCTGGAGAGAGCACTTTCTGTGAACTGTTATTTACTTGTTATCAGAGGGAAGGACGTAGTTCTGTGTAGCTCACTTTTGCATTCTCCAAAGCATTTGACATGGCATTCTTTTTTTTTTTTTACATTGAGGCAATGAATAAATATATTTTGAATGAATGCTTACATCATAAAATGCCACATATTATTTTTCTACCAAAGAATAACTTTAAAAAATTTTCCAACTTACCACTGGCCATCATGGGTAATGAAGCAATATTTAAAATACAACTATGTTTTTAAGGCAAAACTCCAACCATTGTATTTGTTTTGCTTTTTTTTTTTTTTTGCGGTACGCGGCCCTTTCACTGTCGCGGCCTCTCCCGCAGGCTCAGCGGCCATGGCTCACGGGCCCAGCCTCTCCGCGGCATGTGGGATCTTCCCGGACTGGGGCACGAACCCGTGTCCCCTGCATCGGCAGGCGGACTCTCAACCACTGCGCCACCAGGGAAGCCCTGTATTTCTGTTTTACAGAGAAATTTTGAAATGCTGAGTAATGACATTTTGAGCCCAACAGAGACCTGACCTTGTTGAATAGGTTTTTGAAAGGTCATTTTCATCTGCTTTATTTTTCAGAACGTCTTTAGTATCAGAAATTTAATTGTTTGCATCTTCTCACAAAGAAGGTAAATTCTCAGAAAAACATTTTCTTTTTAAACAGTTTCTGGTTGCTCATCTTTATCTTCCTCCTCAAGTTATTAGGTCACTTTAAGTGAATCATGATTTTGCTCTTCCTGACTATGTCTGTATTTTCCCTCTTGGTAATGAGGGTAGGAGCAAACTACCAGATGCTGGTAGACATGGTAGCTTCATTTTGCTGAGATCATGTTCCTGGAAGCTGGCAAGCTCCTGCTCTTTTCCCATGACACTGAAAAGAATATCTTTTGCTCTCAAGTCTCTGTGTGTGCAAGTAACAGTCCTCAGTTTCCTTATATAATTTAGGTCATAATTATTTACATGCAAGATTCTCTGTCCTAGTTCAACAGACAATGTAATGGCAAAAATCATGGAACATTAGATATACATATATAACTTATTAAAAATTGTCTAAGCAACCTTGTCCTGTAGAAATATAGCACATGCCGCCTATGTCATTTTAATTGTTCTAGCATCTATTACATTTAAAAAAATAAAAAGAAACAAGTAAAATTATTTTTCATAATATGTTTAACCACATGTAACCATGTATATCCAAATTCACATTTCAACATGTAATCGATATTAAAATTACTAATGACCTAGTTTACATTCTTTTTCTCATACTTTTCAAAGTACTTTTCTCATAGTTTTCTCACAGTTTTCAAAATTCAGTGTTTATTTTCTACTTATAGCATCTCTCAATTAGGACAATACATTTTCATTGGATATACTTGATCTATATATTTCATAAAATGTACAGTTGAAAACAAAAGATTTATATATTCAAATTGTTCAAAATACTTAAAAGTTTTACAATGCTGAATCAAATATCAGATTTTAGATTTAAGTTTTTATAGGCTTTTTTAATATGACAAATTTTATGTTTTTCTGATTTAAAAAATTTTTATTTTATATTGGAGTATAGTTGATTAACAGTGCTGTATAGACGTATTTTTTAGAGCAGTTTTAGGTGCAGAGCAAAACTGAGAGGAAGGTACGGAGATTTCCCATATATCCCCTGCCCCCAGACATCCCCTATTATCAGTGTCCCCCACCAGAGTCATACATTTGCTACAGTTGATGAAACAGCCTTGACACATCATTATCACCCAAAGATCATAGTTTCCATTAGGGTTCAATCTTGATATTGTAATGGTCTGGGCAAACATATAATGACATGTATCCACCATTATAGTTTCATGCAGAGTAGTTTCATTGACCTAAAAATCCCCTGTGCTCCACCTATTCATCTCTCCTTCCCTCTCCCAAATCCCTGACAACCACTGATCTTTTAACTGTCTCCATAGTATTGTCTTCCAGAATGTCAGATAGTTGGAACCATACAGCATGTAGCCTTTTCAGATGGGCTTAGTAATATGCATTTTAGTTTCCTCTATGTCTTTTCATGGCTTGATAGCTCATTTCTTTTTAGTGCTGAATAATATTCCATTGTTTGGATGTACCACTATGTTTATCCATTCACCTACTGATGCAAAACTTGGTTGCTTCCAAGTTTGAACCGTTACGAATAAATCTGCTAAAAGCATCCATGGGCAGGTTTTTCTGTGGAAATAAATGAGTTTTCAACTCCTTTGGGTAAATACCAAGGAGTGCGACTGCTGGTTTGTATGGTGAGCAAACTGTAAACTGTCTTCCAAAATATCTGTGTTATTTTGCATCCCCACTAGCAATGAGTGAGAGTTCCTGTTGCTCCACAACCTCATAAGCATTTGGTATTGTCAGTGTTCTAGATTTTGACTATTCTAGTAGGTATGTAGTGGTATCTCATTGTTTTAATCTGCATTTCTCTGATAGCATGATTTGAAGCATCTTTTCATATGTTTATTTGCCCTCTGTATATCTTCTTTGGTGAGGTATCTGTTCAAGTCTTTTGCTTATTTTTAATCAGACTTTTTGTTTTCTTATTGTTGAATTTCAAATGTTCTTTGTTTATTTTGGGTAACAGTCATTTATCAGGTATATCTTTTGCGAATATTTTCTCCCAGTCTGTGGTTTGTCTTGTCATTCTCTTGACTGTGTCTTTCACAGATCAGAAATTTTAAATTTTAATGAAGTCCAATTTATCAGTTCTTTCTTGTATGGATCATGACTCTGGTGTTATATCTAAAAAGTCATCTCCAAACCCAAGGTCATCTTGATTTTCTCATATGTTACCTTCTGGGAGTTGTTCAGTTTTGCATTTTACAGTTAGATCTGTGATCCATTTTAAGTTAATTTTTGTGAAGGGTGTAACGTCTGTATTAGATCCATTTTTCTTTTCTTGTATGCCGTTGTCTAGTTTTAGATTTAAGTTAAATTAATTAAAATTAAGTAAGATTAGAAATTTAGTATCTTAGTTGCATTAGCAGTATTTCAAGTGCAGTAGTCACATGTGTCTAGTGGCTATCCTATTGGTTAGTGTGGGTCTGGAGGGTTTGCAACTGAAGTCTCCCAAGCTTCTCACCTCTCAGCAATCAGACCACTCACAGTATCATTTATTCAGGTGTCCAGCTGTCCTGTTAGAGTTTGTAAATACCTTGGCATAAAGATCTGAGTGATTCAGCTTTTCCATGGACGACGATGATTTCAGTTTATCTGTGGGTGGATTTGGCTTCTTTGTTGTAGTCTTTCAACCACTTCTGGTGTCAGCCTTAGCAATCCAGGTAGATTGCTTTCTTATTATATCTTTCATAGTTTACTCACCAACATATGAGTGTTACAAAGCCTCCATCAAAGCCATTCTCAATCCACATTGCCACCTGCAGTGGTGCCACAAGAATCTAGTTTCTTCTGGTATTTTACAATTTTAGACACTAAACTATCCATTTAATGAGCAAAAACTACCTTTATATTAACACAACATAGCATAAGGACAGACACTGTGTAATCAAAGATGGATCTTCATATATGCAAATTGGGGTTGGGATCTTTGTTTCCCAGATATTTATCTAATTCTACAACATATTAATATTACCAAGTTTTGACTGGACAGCCAATGTACAGTATTACCAAGAATCCAAAATTTGATTGTATAACTTATTTTTTACTCCTTTTGCACTAAAGTCATCAGTCTGAAATATAGTTTGAAATTGAGGTAGCAATTTTTTTCAACATGTAGTCAAAAACATCTACTTCAAAACTAACTGGGAAGCTTTAAAAAATAGGTGAAAATTTATCTTTTCAATAAAATTCAATTCTGATATACACTGAAGTTTGAGAACTACTGGTGTCAAGGTTATTTTAATAACCTAAAAGAATTTAGAATTTTAACACAATCCAAAAAACACTTTGGTTTGAAGTGTTGTGTTTGATTTGCACTTCATGGTTTGTCCCCTTGTTTTATGGTTGGGTAGTCTTTTCTTTTGAGATTCCAATCACTCAGGTGTGTAGAAATGGAGCAAAAGCAAAAATTAAGGAAATATAAAAACCTCATTAATTGGCATTTTAATTAGCTACATTATATGTTCTTTAGAAATAAAACATTTTAAAAAGAAAATACTGGACCCATTACAGGTTATATATAGAGAAATTCCAGCTAAAGCCTGGCACACTACCATATCTATATTTAGACAGCACAAAGACTTCTGCTTTGTATTTTAAATTTCCTACCTGCCCATATGTTTTAAAAAAACAAAAAAAATCTGAGACACTTTAAAAGGTAACATTTTTTAAAATGTTATTTTAGGAAGAGATTCATTTAGTTTATTTTATTTGGTAAATAATGTTAAAATGAGTCATATTTCATTTGCAACTTTAGTTATTTTAATAATTTGAATGTAATTCTATTTAGCACTATTTACATGGTTGCTCATAATGTATATGTCCTTGTTTAAATCTCATTATGTTTTTAATTGTTTTGTATTTGTCACTTCCACAATTTTTTCCCCACGTGTTAAATCTGGAGGTTTTTGCTCAGTGGAAAGCCAAACAAAGAGAATGAAGTATATTAATTACAGTAAGAATAATTAATATGCATATCTGCACTGTATGCGATTACCTATGGACATTCAACACTGCCTTGAAAATTCTGCTGTATACATTTTTAGTAGTTTCTCTTTCCTACTTTCTGGGAAAAGTATTTTATACCTTATCTTTTTTCTCACCTTCCACCTCACTCATACATTTACACCTCTCCATCCTCCACTCACACGTAATTCATGTAGGAAAAGAGAAAATTGTATATTAGAACTAATTTCCTCATCTTCTGACTAGCACATAGACGTGCCTACTTCCATTGTCACTCAAACTATTTATTTTCTTATATTTGAATTTAGGCAGTTTCTCTTCTTTTAAAGGACCATCTCTCCACTTGTAAGCTGGATCCTGTACCCTCTCATCTCCTCAAGGATATGACCCTCTGGGTAGCCTCTCTCTCCTGTATCTCTCCCCTGGTTCTTATTCTTAATTTCTCCTGCCTAGAGCACTATTTTTCTGCTTTTTTGGGGCAATGCCTGTCGTATTTACTCCTTAGATTTCACTTTATATATTACCTCAAAGGGAACTTCTGTCACCCTATTTAATGAAAATGAATATGAAATACCTCCCTCACCTTTGTTCTCCATCACAGCATCCTAGTTTCTTCTTTATCTACACGCATCTTTGTTTACTTGGTATCTACCGGTCTTGTTTTCCAGACTAGAAACCCCACAAAGGCAGAGACCATTTCAGTCTTTTTTACTTCTCTGTCCTTAGCTACTGACACAATGCTTGGCCCACAGTAACTTCTCACTAAGCATTTATTGAACACAGAAATAACTTCTCCCACGTTGGTGCATATTAATATAGCATAGTATAAGAATTCTCCTATATTTGACTATACATTTCCAATTTTTTTCTATTGCAAACAATACTTCATAGGACAATTTATATATCCATCTTCATGTATTCATGCTATGATTGCCACAAGAAAGATTTGTTGAAGTGGAAATGCTGGGTCCTATCATCAGTATAGCCATTTAAGATTCTGATACTTGAGAATCAAAATCTTAACACTTATTAGGTTGACTCTAAATACCAGAAGAAAATCTCCATTTTGTTCAGGCCAAATCCTTTTCTCAGGGCTGCTCCTTCCTTAGCACAGGCAATGAAATGAGGTATTTATTTTTAGCACCAGGGGATGCACTTCAAACTGTGGACAGTGATTTGTCTTTGTTGCTCCCGGCACAGTCTTTTTGTACCAACTATTAATCAACTGACTTCTCCAGAAGATTTTGCCTCTTCCTACCTTCTATCCAAATGCTGGCTTTATCTTTACCTCCTAGAATGGCAGTGGGCTGCTGCTGCTTTAGATGTCACTCTTTCTTCAACTGACTGCTCCCTGTCTGCATTTTCTATGCTGTGATCAATATCCTTTCTGCCTGTTTTGGCACTGGCAGTATTTGTTTAAACCTGTTCTGGTGGAAAATTTTACCTGCTGCTGGGAGCTTGGACTGAATACAGTCTGCCTTATTTTTTCAACCCTTTGAGAAGGACCAGGACACCACCGGTACTTTAAATAATTTGAAAATATTTAAATCCATGCCAGAACTAGCATTGTGATGCTCTTCCATTTCTCCTTTCTATTCAACATTGTTCCCTGTTTCCCCGGAATCCCTCTGGAATCTCCACAGAAATACCTAATCCTCCTTGAACTATAAGCCAAAGTACTCTCTGATTCCCCCAAGTAGTGTGAAGCAGTCTTTCTCATAGACACTCTGTAATTATTATCAAGAGCAAATTATGTTTTATTACGTTTGTCTGTTCCCAGGTCTCTTTACCTGGCAGATTCTAAGCCCTTTGAGGACAGGGACCATGTGGTTAAAGGCATCTAGCTATGCAATCAGAGAGATCTGTATTTAAATCCATTCTCACTACTTTCTAGCTGTGTAAACTCGGGCAAGCCACTTAGCTTCAGCTGCTTCACTTATAAAAATAAAAACAGAATAACTAAAACACCAGTCTCACAATGTCGTGAAGAATCAATGAGGTAATGTTCACAGGCACTTAGAATGCAGACCGGTGTGTTTTACATCTGCGAGAAATGCTGGCTATTGTGGTAGCCATCAAAATGCACCTCTTAGATTGCAGGATACGGAGCATCACTGACCCATAGCCTCAGCTTCCGTCCTCTGAAACCCATCCCTGTGTTTGCCCAGGGGCTGAATTTCCCATAGGCGGCTCCCAGCTGATGATGAATGTGGCAGGGACGTCGCTAAGGCAGGTCCATTCTTGGGAGACATGGGAACTCTCTGACTTTGTCTCCAGGATTCCCATCACCTTGTTGACGTTCCTTCGAATTGTACTGCTGTCTAAAGCGTTCCCGCTCGCAACCTCTCCTTCCCATTCTCCTTAAGAAGGGTCAGATCTGTATCACATCCTGATGGCTTGCCTAGATTCCTCTGGCTCACTTCCCATGTTCCCTGGTACATGGTATGGTACCAGTGATATGATATGGTACCAGTGATATGATAGGTACATGATACGCAGCAAGTGATTCTTTTCTATTCCCGTTAGAAAAACAGATCAGAAACCATTTGCATATCCAAGAAACACACAGGTGTGTTTCTTCTGTGTCTAATCCCCTCTTATCATTGGGTTTTTGGAGGACCTGAACTAGCACGATTTGTTCTGAGCGTGGTTTGAGGAAACCACTGCGGCTGTGGTAGGATGAAGATTTGACACTGGCTCACCTATGACCTGGTGGGTGAAGAGGATGCTATTCTGGTTGGCAGATGATGCGTGAATAGCCCCTGGCACAGGATGGTGGCTCAGCTGCTGAAGGTTTCACCTGTGGTGATCTGGGAAAATGTCCTTGGAGAGGAATGCTCTGGCAGGTGCAATAACGTAGACATTTGATAGATTTGGTGGAAACAGTGCCAATAAGACAGAGTTGGATGGTTATTGCTAAATTGTGTGGATGCCCTGCAAAGAGATAATGACAGACTAAGGGCAATTAACAAGCAGTTAATGGCCAAGTGTGACAACCAGAGGGCCTCTGTGATACCTTACAAAGAAAGCCCCTATCTTCTGTAGTGGAAAAGCAGCTATATCTGAGCAGGAGCTTAAAGATATCATCATCGTTAGGGTTGCCGAGCTCCAGAGAAGTCTGAATGGTCAGCCAGGGCAGGTCTGTTATGCAAAGGCCAGAGCGCTGGGGGGGAAACCTAGCACCTTAAAACATGGGCTGGTGCATCTGGGTGATTACCCTTGATGATGTTGATTCTATAGATTCTCTGGGTTTGCAGAAAAGGTCTCCCTTCCCTAGTAACACCCAGCACTTTCCTATACTGAATGATTCTGGAGAAGCCTTTCCTCTACAAGTTAACAGGTTATCTCCCTTAGGAGCTGCCCTCACCTTCTGTCTTGGCTGCCAAGGTGCTAACTAGGGTTAAATCCCTTTATAACCCAGCTGGGGATGTGCTGGGCCTGAAGAAATGCAAGAATTCATTAGGATGTATCGGCAGGAGCCAGGATAATACCTCAGAGATCAAGAGGGCCAGAATATAAGACTGGATAAGAAAGAATTCATTGATTTGGGAACACTTTCTTGGGACATAGGATTAAAATCTTAAAAGGAAGCCCAGGGAAGTAAAGCAAAGTTGCTGCTAAATTGACCTTTAGAAGCCTGGAGAAAGTTATATCCAACATTCAGCAAAATGGAAATCCTGAGTTGCCTTGAAAGATGTTGAAAGAAGGAATAAAGAGTCTGAGGGAATCTGGCATTCATCTGTGATGAATCTTACGTAAGGATGGAGGACCCACCGGAGGATTATGTTCCACAAAAGGGCTCAGAGGACATATTATTCACCCAGGCCATCAGGCATACACCAGTGAGGGGTCACCAAGATCAGCAAGAAGTTCAGTCGTGGTTCTTTCTCCTCAGTCCAGCCCAATAGACCACAGAGGTGACAGTCACAGAGTTGGGCTTATTGACATCTTTGGGATGATGGGGACCTAAAGAAATAGTCAGGTGGTGGTGCTTAAATATTACAAGTATAATGACACCCTATTTAGAAAGTGGACCTTCAGGGAGTCCTGGATAAGATCCAGTTCACAATGTGGCCACTGGGTCCGTGGACCCAGTCAGTGGTCATTTCCCAGTTACCAAGTGTGTCTAACTGGAATTCATATATTTGGAAGTTGGAACAACACCCACACTAAAGATGCAGTTGAGGTAGTCCTAATCACATTTTTGTTTATTTTACCATATTTTCTGTATCATATTTGTTTATTTTCTGTTTACTTTGAGATTGTAGAAACTTCATCCATCCTGGAGAGTAACGGTAGGCTACTGCAGACTCAATCAAATAGCAGTCTTTGTTATGGTTCCTCTGGCTGATGTGTTATCACTATTAGAGCAGATAATTAAGGTCTTAGGTCCATGATATGCAGCCAGTGATTCTGCTCTATTCCAGTTAGAAAAACAGATCAGGAACCATTTGCATATCCAAGTTGCCACTAGGATGTGTTAGCTCTCCTGCTTCTGTCACAGTGTAGTCCAAGGAGATATGAACTGCAAGAACATCACACAGAATGTCACAGAGGTCCATTACAACAGTGACATTATGCTGGTTGGACAGGATGAGCAAGAGGTGGCTAGAAGGCTGGAGAACTTGGTAAGACAGCTTATATTCTGAGGGTGGGAGATAAACTAGGAAGTTCAGGGATCTGCCACTTCTATGAGATTTGTGGGTACAGGGATCAGAAGTGTACCGAGGTATCTTCTCTAAACTAAAAGATAAATTGCTGCATCTTGCATCCCCTCCAACAAAAAAGGAAACATGGTACCTGGCAGATCTTTTTTGGCTTCTGGATGCAGCACATTCCATCCCTAGGAGTACTGCCTTAGTGCAACAGTGGGTGACAAAGAAGGCTGCCAGCTTTAAGCGGGGCTGGGATCAGAATAGAGCTCTGCAGAAGTTCCAGGCTGCAGTGCTTCAGCCTGACCACTTGGGCCATCAGATCCAGCAGACTCTCAGGTGTTGGAGGTGTCAGTAGTGAGAAGAGAAGCAGTGTAGAGATTATGGCAAGACTCAGTGGGAGATTTCAATGTGGGCTCCTGGAACCCGAAATGAGGCCCTGCCATCTATAGTAGAGATTACACACTGAAAAATAGCTCTTGACATGTTACTGGGCCCTGGTAGAAACAGAATACTTGACTTTGGAGTAAACGCCAGGGAACATGCACCTGGATATGTTCATTACAAGCTAGATTCCGTCAGGCCTGCCAAGTCCAGTCAGATGTACTCAGCAGCAGCCCATTCTAAGATGGAAATGGGACATTGGGATCGAGCCCAGGGAGTACCAGTTGTACAAGTGAGCTGCATGAGTAAGCTGCCAGACCCCATGACACCCACCATGATTATACCAGTCCTCCCTTCGAAGTTCACATCTGTGTGTGGTCTCATGGGAGCAGCTAAAGAAGTAGGAAAAAGTCTGAATTTGGCACATTGTAGCGGGTTAATAGACAGTAAACGAATGTAAGGATTTGTAAAAGCTTCTGCCTTTATGTAGGTGCATAATGATTTTTCCTTTTCTATGGATGACGAAACTGAGGCCAAGTGAATTAAATAAAATTCATTACCTGTAGGTAATGAATAGGGCCCTGGAAAACAGATGTCCTGCCTCATATGCTATAATGAGCTTTCTGCCACACCCTCCACTTTTTCATGTTTACCACAGGATATTATCTTCATTTTGAAAGGGAAATCAGGTTCATTATTAGAAATTAAATTATAACACAGTTCATGTTCCTCATTTAAAACATTTAAAATGCCATGCCCCATTTGCTAACCTAAAAACTGGTGTCCGCATATGTTGAGTCACTTTTTTCAATTACTTGCAAAACTGGATGGAGATTGGGAGGGCCTGTGAATTTACGCATCCTAATGAAACCTCAAAATAAAATGTTTCCATGTGCAACTTACACTCTTGTTGGATAACTTTACTTGATTGAAAATTAATTGAGAAAGATGAAATCATAAATTACCTTAAATTTACTGAAAGCCTGGGAACCACCTGTATTAGGTGTGAAGCTGATGAAGTTTCATCTTGAGTGGAAGTAAGTTGAGAAAACAACGTGGCTAACATTTCAGATATATCTCCAGAAAGAAGGCTGACATTATTAGCTCCACTGGCTCCAATATTGGCAAACTGGCAACACTGCAAACAGTAGATAGAAATCTACTATCATTATGATTGCTAAAGTTCCATTTAGCACTCACAATTTCCACTGGTTCCACTCATATTTCCTGTTGTGCATATTCACTCTGGTTTTTCCTACTACTATTGACTCATTCATTCATTTATTCCTTCATTCCACAAACTTTTAGCTTGCTATAGGCACTGTGCTCTTATGGAAGAGTTCCTATGTGCATTAGTGATTGATAGAGAACATGTTGTTAAATTATGACATGGTAACATTTTGCAGATAAAGAAAATGAAACAGAGAGGTTTAGTAACTTCGTCAGTGTCACACAGCTAGTGGATGAAGGGTTTGAGATGCAGAACAGGAAGTATGGTTCTAGAGCCCATGTATTAAACTACTATATTGTTTCTCACAAAGTTCATAGTGTTGTAACACTCTCCACTTCACTGCTTTCAGGTATCACTGGTATATTTCTGAGGGAAACATACAGAATTCCACCAGGAAAGTAAAACATAAGGGCAAAAAAAGGAAGGTCTCTTGGGGCCTGTTACACATTTTTGTGGGCCCATGGCAACTTATCTTGGGCCTCAGAACACTGTTTTTATTTTTTAAAAATTTCTTTTCTCATAAAGCATTTGGAAAGAATGTGATTCATGTGACTGAGTCAGCTGCTATTGTCAATTCAGTCAACTGCTGGATTGGCTGTTCTAATGTGGTAAAAATTATTGGATACCTCTATATGTGACTCAGTAGTAATAATACAATTTTAATGAAAATATGAATGGACAAGGTTATTTTGTTATGCAGCAAGGTTATTCTGGGAAAAGGTGTAAATATAATGTAATTGGAGTTGTAAGACTTTCTTGTTACCCATAAAATTTGGGTAATGATAAGCTCATTCAGAATTCTTCAGGAACAGAGATGTAATATATCTAAGCTATATGCTCAGCAATAAAGCAGTCAAATTTCCTAATACTAAAAGGACATGATGACTGAAGTTGACTTTGGAGATCTACCTGATAATACTTTAATATGATTTTGGAAGGGCATACTCTGTCCCCTTAAGGTCACTGTAGTTTTTGTTTTTGTTTTTTTTTCCCATTTTTAATGGAAGAGCTTTAGTGAAATGTAATTCACATACCATGCAATTCACTCATTGAAGGTGTGTCATTTAACGGTATAGTCAGAGTTGAAAACCATCACCACAATCGATTTTAAAAGTTTAATCACCCCCCAAAAAACCCCTGTGCCTCTTAGTCATTACTGCCCCCAATCCTCCCATCTGCCTCAGCCCCTGGCAACCACTAATCTTTTGCCACTCTATGGATTTAACTATTCTGGACGTTTCATATAAATGGAATCATACAATATGTAGTCTCTGTGCCTGGCTTCTTTCACTCAGCATGTTTTCAAGGTTCATCCACGTTGTAGCATGTATCACTTCTTCCTTGCTTTTTATGGCTGAACAATTACATTGTATGGATAGGTCACATCTTGTTAATTTATTCATTGATTGATGGACATTTGGGTTGCTTCCAAGGTCACTGTAGTTTTATCACAACAGTATTTCTTAGATATGTGCTTTGTTTTTTTGGATACAGGGTCTTATTACTAGAAATTAGAATCTTCAAACAATTGAGCTGAAAGGGACCCTAGAGTGCATGTGATGGAAGATAACCAGGAACTTTTCTTTCTTTTTTTTTTGTCTTTTAAAGGCAGGAGTGATTTCATAGCCCAAGCCAGCAAGAAGCTTTTACTGTTTTCTAATCACTATATTGAGTGTGCTTGTAACCTATAACATCCTTTGAAATTAATTCAATAAACTGAGTTTACTAAAATAAAAAATAAAAAGTCTGTCACAATTTGGACATTCTGGACTGGGAATCCTATGATTATTTCCAACTGGTCCTGGGGTTTTGTTTCCCAGTTATGTGCATTCACGCCCATCTGCTACGTGGCACTGTGACAGCTCACTCTTGTTGGAGCCCTGACATGCTTTTTGCTGAACAGGGGTTTCAAGTCAATGTTCAAATAAAAAAGTTTTCCACTGAGCTCTGGTCTGTTAAATTACAACCTTCATTTATTTTGTACTCAATAACAACACAACACTTTTAAGCCCATTCATAATTCAGTTCATCTACAAGGCCATTTTTTCATTAAATAAACTTATATTTTAAAATTGATTTAGATTTACAAAAGCAGTACAGAGAGTTCCCACATAACTCACACCCAGTATACTCCATTATTAGCATCTTGTATTAGTATGGTATTTGACACAATTAATGAACCAATACTGATACATCAGTACTAACTAAAGTCCATACTTCATTCAGGTTTACTTACATTTTACCTAATAACTTTTTCTTTTCCAGGATCCTTACATTTAGTTGTCATGTCTTCTTGGATTCCGCATGACTGTGATGGTTTCTCAGAATTTCCTTGTTTCTGATGACCTTGACAGTTTTGAGGACTGTGTCACTTAGATACAATTTGTCTGATGAAGTTATTGCAGTTAAACTGGGGTTATGAGATTTTAGGAGGAAGCCCACAGAAGTGCCATTTTCATCATATTGTATCAATGATATGTACTTTCAACGTGATTTAGTATTGTTGATGTTGTCCTTGATCACCTGGATGAGGTAGTGTTGGTTAGGTTTCTCTACTGAACACCTTTTTTTAAAACCTCCCCAGTATGTTCTGTATTCTTTGGAAAAGAGTCATAATGAGAAACTTAAGAAACGGAGCGTTATCCTCCACCTCTTCGACGATGAAGCATATACATATTTGGAAATCTTTTGCATGGGAGATTTGTCTATTTTCTCTCTTTTATTTATTCAATCATTTATACATTAGTATGGATTCATGAATATTCATTTTCTATTTTGGGCTGTAATCTAGTACTATTTTATTTATTTTGTTGCTCAAGTTGTGCCAGTTTTGGCCATTGGGAATTCTTTAAGTTGGCTACTATGTCCCCTTGACATACCCCCATCATTTTGTGTGTGTGTGTGTGTGTGTGTGTGTGTGTGTGTTTTAGCACTTTCTTATCTTTCAGCAGTACAATATACTCTAGCCTCACTTTGTATATTTCCTGCCCAGTTCTAGAATCAGCAGTTTTTCCAAGGAACTCTGGATTCTTTTATTGGAGAATTGTGTTAGACCAAGATCTGGGTACTAGTTATACTCATTGCTACTGCGATGTCATTGCTTTTAGGCCCTTTCAGCAGACAGAGCAACATATTCTCTCTCTCTTTCTCTCTCTTTAATATATATATAAAATTAGATAGATAGATGTTCAAATTGATGTCTCCAAATCTAATCCATTACCACATGAATCATTCTGGCCTTTTCTTGCTTATCTATAACTTCCCATTCCAACAGTGAGAAATCTGGCTCTCACCATACACCACCCATTCACTTAATTATCTAATTTTAGTATACATGTATAGTGGTTTCAGAATTGTTAACCCTAATCAACTTATGATCCAGGGTATCCTACTTATGCACAATTGCTTTTGCTTTTAGTCCTAAAGAGGCCACTCTTTTCTGGCTCCTTATTGCAGCATTTTCCCCTTACCTTCTTCAGTGAGATTATGTCTTACATTTGTAGTATAGTTAGATTTTTTTGGTCACATTCTGCATCCATCCTGTGATCCCTTGACTTCCTAATTAAAAAAAAAAATTCGTACATTGTTTCACTCTGCACTGTAAAGTTCTATGGGTTTGATAAGCACACAGTATCATATATCCCCCATTACAGTATCATACAGAATATTTCCTTGTCCTAAAAATTCTCACCTATTCACCCGTCCTCCATCCCACAAGACTACTTTTCAAATTACACTTTTCTGTATCCAACTATCATTTTTCTCTTGAAATATTTTACATATAAAACTGATCTAACAGGGAAGACATATGGGAACATATGTTTATGTATGACTGATTCACTTTGTTATAAAGCAGAAACTAACACACCATTGTAAAGCAATTATACCCCAATAAAGATGTTAAAAAAAAAAACTGATCTAGGTCTCAATCTCTCTTATTTTATAATTGATAGTATAAAAGGTTGTGTGTGTATAGATATACATGCATGTATGTGTTTGTGTAAATGTGTGTATGTATCACTATTCACTTCCTTGTTTGATTATGTAGATATATATATATATTCATGTGAAAACCAGCTAACTTTGCGGTCCAGGGTTTCACTAATGAGAAACTAAAAGATGAAAGATGCTTAATGTGTAATATATAACCAGAGTAACCTCTTATTTTATATTCTATGTTAATGCCATAGGGTATATTATGGGAATTAGGTACATTGTACAATGCCATTCTATTAATCTTTATTAAAGCATCGCAAATTGAGAGAAATCAATGACCCTATGTGACCAAATGGTTAGTGCTAGATGTTTGGTAGATGGCTGTTAGCAAAAATATACAGGAGCTGAAAGAACAAAACTTATTCATTTATACAGACATTTAGATCAAATTTTCTTTATATTCTAATTTGGCTTACAAATATAACTTTTGAAACTTGAATGTCATTCATTTTTTTGCACTGTTATTTTTTTTATTGACACCAGGAAAATGTTTGTTTACAGTAGAACAAATTCAGTTTCCTTAAAACATTTTAAAAACATGCAAAAGTTCATGTTTTATAATGATATTAGGGTTTCTTTAGGTAGGAGTTCTGCATTTCAGAAGATCCATATGTGACACAAACAGTGAACAATTGGGAACACTAGCTGATAATGATATGATCATTTTTGGCAGTCTCTTTATGTATTTCTGGCAGAAGTGTGTGATACATTAGTCATTTTCACAGAGAAGATACTGGTCCGTGCCAGTCTCTTATTTGGGGTGCCATCTGCACCTTTTTTTGTCAGTAAATTCAAAAAGAAAATATATCCATTGATGGGTACTATTTCTATTTTTTAATCATTGTTTGAAGCAAACTATACCGTTCTTACTGTATAACCCATACTATACATAACTGAAATTGTGTCTGGGCATTCTTTATTAACTAGAATACTTATCTCAAAATTGCTCCCATAAGTTTTAACACTTCCATTTAATTTAAATTGTTCACAATTTACTATCTCTGGAGCTCTTGGTTAAACACAAGAGGAGACAGTGAGTTCTACTTTTTGCTTCATTAATCATGGAGCAACTCACTTGACTTTTATTGTTTCAGTTCCTTCATCTGTAAATATGATAATAAGAACAGAGTATTTGAAAAGATGGGCTATAATTCTGTTAAGGTTAACAATTAAAGTTAATCTAAACTTAGAGGTTAGTTATTATGGAGGCAGGCTCATTTTAACTATATGTCTAGGTCAATAATATAAATTATACACAGCTAATAAACTCTTTGAAAAGAGGGGTCATATTTTACTTATGTTTTGAACACAGTAAACACTCAATAGATATTTGTTGTGCTGAACTGAAGCACAGGTGGACTTGCTAGAATGACTTAAGAGAAGCTTCTGAAATGGTCAAGGAACGAGTTAATATGGTGTAAAATATGGTTCAGAAGAATGGCATCTCACCATTGCTATTTTGAAGAGGTAAGAAACTATTAGAGTCCCAGATTACTTTGAGAAATTTTGTGGTTTTTGCTAAACTGGTTAGAGGTCATAACAAAAGGGGTTATTCAGAATAAAGAGGATCACTTAAGTGATTACTATATAAATACAGTTGAACATACTAGTAACTAAAAAGAAACTAATGATAACTAAAATCTGTTGAAAGCTTGCTTTGTACAAGGCATGTTAAACATTTTAACTCTATTATTTCATTTAATCCCCAGATAGCCAACTGAAATAAATACAGTCCTTATTTCCATTTTACCAATGGCTAAACCAAAACCTGATATGCTTTTGTACAGTCATCCATCTTGCAGTGAATAACTTTAAGAGATATATCTTATTTATTACAGGTACCTGAGTATAAATGCAGCTTGCTAATGTATATATATAGCCTTATTTTGTTATGCAAATCTACTTGTGAAAGGTCAGATGTTTTGCCAGTCATTAAGAATAGATGAAATATTAAGAAATGGTAATATCCTTTTAGCTAACTACAATTGACAAAATAGCTACTTTGATATTTTAGATCATAACAGTATGGCATTTTTAATCTTGCATTTAAAATCTAGCACCTCATTTAAAGCTAACCTCCTGATTACTTGTGATTTCTTTAGTATCTCAAGTGGCCAACTTCCATCTCCAGTGCCTACAATAAACTACTGAGGAAGAAATTTATTAGATCTGGTTGTCCAAATACTTGGAGAGTAGTTGTTTCTCTGGCCACCTGTATAAACAGCCACTCCTATAGGCTGTTCAAATAAGGGTCACAGAACATCCTGGGTTTGGAATGAAATCTCACAGTGGATTCATTCTAGTGCATACTGTGCATTCATTTTAGTGTGTTTTAGTACATTTGGATCTGTAGATGGCAAAACTATATTGCTGGGTAGGCCCTTGACCAATATGTTTTTCCATCTATTCAGTTGATACAAAGTTATTGGTTATCTATCGAAGGCAGATTATTTTTCAAAAAATAGAATAAAATAAGGTGAATAGAAGCAAAACAAATTGTATTTAACTCCTTTCCATAACTTTGTATTTTTGAATTTATGTTCCTAAATTGGATGTGAAAGTAATACTATAAAATACTAGAAAAGGTTTCCCCAACTCAATTTTGTTTGGAGTGAAAAAGAGTCCAAGAATTTGAGCATCTTTTCATGTGTTTGTTGGCCATCTGTATGTCTTCTTTGGAGAAATGTCTGTTTAGGTATTCCACTCATTTTTTGATTGCATTGTTTGTTTTTTTGATATTGAGCTGCACGAGCTGTTTGTATATTTTGGAGATTAATCCTTTGTCAGTTGCTTTGTTTGCAAATATTTTCTCCCATTCTGAGGGTTGTCTTTTCATCTTGTTTATGGTTTCCTTTGCTGTGTAAAAGCTTTTAAGTTTAATTAGGTCCCATCTGTTTATTTTTGTTTTTATTTCCATTTCTCTAGGAGGTGGGTCAAAAAAGATCTTGCTGTGATTTATGTCATAGAGTGTTCTGCCTATGTTTTCCTCTAAAAGTTTGATAGTGTCTGGCCTTACATTTAGGTCTTTAATCCATTTTGAGTTTATTTTTGTGTATGGTGTTAGGGAGTGTTGTAATTTCATTCTTTTACATGTAGCTGTCCAGTTTTCCCAGCACCATTTCTTGAAGAGGCTGTCTTTTTTCCATTGTACATCCTTGCCTCCTTTCTCATAGATTAGTTGACCATAGGTGCGTGGGTTTATCTCTGGGCTTTCTATCTTGTACCATTGATCTATATTTCTGTTTTTGTGCCAGTACCATACTGTCTTGATTACTGTAGCTTTGTAGTATAGTCTGAAGTCAGGGAACCTGATTACTCCAGCTCCGTTTTTCTTTCTCAAGATTGCTTTGGCTATTTTGGGTCTTTTGTGTTTCCATACAAAACTGTAAAAATTTTTTGTTCGAGTTCTATGAAAAATGCCATTGGTAATTTGATAGGAATTGCATTGAATCTGTAGATTGCTTTGAGTAGTAGAGTCATTTTCACTATGTTGATTCTTCCAATCCAAGAACATGGTATATCTCTCCATCTGTTTGTGTTGTCTTATTTCTTTCATCAGTATCTTATAGTTTTCTGCAAATGCTCAACATCACTAATTATTAGAGAAATGTAAATCAAAACTCCAATGAGGTATCACCTCACAGCAGTCAGAATGGACATCATCAAAATATCTACCAACAATGAATGCTGGAGATGTGGAGAAGAGGGAACCCTTATACACTGTTGGTGGGAATGTAAATTGATACAGCCACTATGGAGAACAGTATGGAGGTTTCTTAAAAAACTAAAAATAGAACTACCATACAACCCAGCAATCCCACTACTGTGCATATACCCTGAGAAAACCATAATTCAAAAAGAGTCATATACCACAATGTTCATTGCAGCTCTATTTACAATAGCCAGGACATGGAAGCAACCTAAATGTCCATCAACAGAGGAGTAGATAAAGAAGATGTAGTACACATATACAGTCGAATATTACTCAGCCATAAAAACGAAAAAAATTGGGTTATCTGTAGACGTGGATGGACCTAGAGACTGTCACACAGAGTGAAGTAAGTCAGAAAGAGAAAAAGAAATATTTTATATTGTATACACCCATGGTATATTAACGCATATATGTGGAATCTAGAAAAATGGTATAGAAGATCTTATTTGCAAAGCAGAAATAGAGACACAGATGTAGAGAACAAACATGGATACCAAGGGGCAAAGGGGGTTGGGAGGAATTGGGAGATTGGGATTGACATATATACACTATTGATACTATGGATAAAATAGATAACAAATGAGAACATATTGTACAGCACAGGGAACTCAGTGTTCTGTGGTGACCTAAATGGGAAGGAAATCCAAAAAATAGGGGATACGTTTATACGTTCAGCTGATTCACTTTGCTGTACAGTAGAAACTAACACAACATTGTAAAGCAACTATACTTCAATAAAAAAGAGTCCAAGAATTTAAGAAGAATTTGGAGACAGTCAGGATCAAAGGACAGATGGTAGTAACTACTCTAACTAGTTCTGAAAATGAAGTTTATATGAGTGAAAAAGGCTCCATGCCTTCCAAATTAGACTGGATCCTGGGTAAATATTAGCATGAGTGATATCTCCTATGTAATTATATTTCTAATATAGACAGATAACAGATAGATATGGACACAGATATAGATATAGTAAATATCTATAGTTAAAACCTAGAAGGCTCTGCCTGATCCTAGAGATATGCGTCCCTTAGGACTTACCCCTTGTTAAGTCAGAGGCAGGTATTAGCAATATTTCCTCCTCCAAAAATACCCTGGTACTGTCCTTACCAGGCCCAGTGACATGAGTAAATAGTTGCTATGGCACTGATGGTTACTCCTTCATTCTGGCATGGCCTCTCTCCCAAGTAGATTTCCTGTTATTTAGAATCATGTGCAGAAGTACAACTAGGGGTGCTTTAAATGCACTTCATCTTCCAAAAACAAGGTTAAACCTGAGTGCAGTTACTCTCCCTTCTGAAATCCAAAGCCGTAACAATTAATGTAACTATTAGGTACAATAGCACAGTAACATCATCCATACTCAACAAGAGCCATATTATAAGCCTAACAAATAATGTGTACTCCTAAATCTTTGTGGCATATTATTCTATAAGTTTACACACTGTGCAAACCACTCCAGTGTTTTTAAGTTACTTGTTTGAATTATAAAATCTTCCACTGATAATTTCTCAAAATTACCTTATAGTAAACACAAGTAATTGGGAATTTTTCTGCCTAACATTATAGATAAGCAAACATACATCTAAAAACGCACTACCTTGTAATCAAGGGTCATTCTGAATTCCCCTTGTTGGTAGGTAAATTCATCTCGTCTAATGTTCAAAATTTCACCAGCTCTGTGCCCCTTCCTCCATTAAGTAACCCTTGCAAAATTTCCCTGTAGCCCTGGAGAAAAGCAATACCTTTTCACTATGATTCTCAAGTTTAAAATGTGTTTTGAAGAAAAGTTCATAGGAGATAGCTGTTGTTTAATTGTCAAATTGAAGAAATAAGGTGTCCTGTTGTGAAAAAGCCCATGTAATTTCCAGTGTTTACATGTCTTTTCAAGTATCTATTCTACCCAATTTATCTACCTATTATTTTGGCTCTTGTACTAGGTTTCCTCCATCACATATTCCTTCAGACCTGATGTGTCACTGACTTACACAAAAATGCAAGGGAGACGAAGGCAGAGTGGATAAGACCAAGCTTTCAGAAGTACAAGCATTCCTAGGAGACCTTACTTTGATGTTTCAACAGTCTTCCCAAGAGAGAAAAATTACATATAAGGAGGCTAGAAAGAACAAAAAAATTAATGAAGTTAAAAAAAAGGGGAGAGGGCTTCATACTGATACTCTACAAGTAATGCTTCAGGTAACAATGAATATTTTCCAAATATATCTTATCATTACTTAAATCAAGAATAAAAATCTTACAAGATTCTATATCCAAGTTCAACTTGGAGATAAATTACTATACTTTCTATTCAACTTAAAGTATGTAATGATTGACTGTTACATGAGAGTATTTTTAGAGTAGAATGACATTTTAAAAAAATTCAAAGGACAAATCTAAATCTTATTCTATACTTTTGAAGATCCCAAACCAAAGATGTTCAGTTAAGATAATTTACTTTTGGGGACAGAAACAAGATGGAGGAGTGGAAGGATATGAGCTCACCTCTTCTTACGAAAACAGCAAAATCACAACTAACTTCTGAACAACCATTGACAAAAAATGCTGGAACCTACCAGAAAAGATACCCTACATCCAAAGACAAAGAAGAAGCCACAATGAGACAGTAGGAGGGGTGCAATCGCAATAAAATCAAATCCCATACCCACTGGGTGGGCAACCCACAAACTGGAAAATAATTATACCACAAAAGTTTTCCCAAAGGAGTGAAGGTTCTGAGCTCTACTTCAGGCTCCCCAGCCTGGGGATCTGGAATTGGGAGGAAGAGCCCCCAGAGAATCCGGTGTTGAAGGCCAGTGGGGTTTGATCACAGGAATTCCACAGGACTGGGGGAAACAGAAACTTCACTCTTGGAGGGTGCACACAAGGTCTTGTGTGTACCAGGACTCAGGAAAAAAGCAGTGGTTTTATGAGAGACTGGGCCAGACCTACCTGCTAGTATTGGAGGGTGTCGTGCAGAGGCAGGGGGCAGCTGTGGCTCACTGCAGGGACAAAGAAACTGGCAGCGGTAGCTCTGGAGAGTACTCATTGACATGAGCCCTCCTGGAGGCCACCCTTTTCTCCCCAAGACCTGGCCCCACCCAACAGCTTGTAGGCTCCAGTGCTGGGATGCCTCAGGTCAAACAACCAGCAGGGCAGGAACACAGCTCCACCCATCAGCAGACAGGCCATTTAAAGTCTTCCTGAGCACGGCCTTGCCCACCAGAGGGACAAGACCCAGCTCCACCCACCAGTGGGCAGGAACCAGTCCCTCCCACCAGGAAGCCTGCACAAGCCTCTTAGACAGCTTCATCCACCAGGGTGGCACATAGCAGAAGCCAGAAGCACCACAACCTTGCAGCCTGTGGAATAGAAACCACAATCACAGAAAGTTACACAAAATGGGATGGCAGAGGAATAGGTCCCTGATGAAGGAACAAGATAAAACCCCAGAAGAACAACTAAGTGAGGTGGAGATAGGCAATATACCCAATAAAGAATTCAGAGTAATGATAGTAAAGATGATCCAAGATCTTGGAAAAACAATGGAGGCACAGATAGTGAAGATACAAGAAATGTTTAACAAAGACCTAGAAGAACTAAAGAACAAACAGAGATGAACAATACAATAACTGAAATGAAAAATACACTAGAAGGAATCAACAGCAGAATAACTGAGGCAGAAGAACAGGTAAGTGAGCTGGAAGACAGAATGGTGAAATCACTGCCACAGAACAGAATAAAGACAAAAGAATGAAAAGAAATGAGGACAGTCTAAGAGACCTCTGGGATAACATTAAATGCACCAACATTTGCATTATAGGGTCCCAGAAGGAGAAGAGAAAGAGAAAGGACCTGAGAAAATATTTGAAGAAATAATAGCTGAAAAGTTCCCTAACATGGGAAAGGAAATAGTCACCCCAGTCCAGAAGTGTAGAGAGTGCCAGGCAGGATAAACCCAAGGAGGAACAAGCTGAGACACCTAGTAATCAAATTAACAAAAATTAAAGGCAAAGAAAAAATATTAAAAGCAACAAGGGAAAAGCAACAAATAACATACAAGGAAATTCCCAGACCAGAAACTCTTCAGACCAGAAGGGAGTGGCAGGCTATATTTAAAGTGACAAAAGGGAAGAAACTACAACCAAGAATACTCTACCCAGCAAGGCTCTCATTCAGAGTCAATGGAGAAATCAAAAGCTTTACAGACAAGCAAAAGCTAAGAGAATTCAGCACCACCAGACCAGCTTTGCAATGAATGGTAAAGGAACTTCTCTAGGTAGAAAAGAAAACACCACAACTAGAAACAAGAATATTACGAATGGAAAAGCTCACCGGTAAAGGCAAACATACAGTAAAAATAGGAAATCATCTGCACACAAATATGATGTCAAAACCAGCAATTGTGAGAAGAGGAGAGCACAGATGCAGGATATTGGAAATGCATTTGAAATTAAAAGACCAGCAACTTAAAAACAATCTTGTTTATATATAGACTGCTATATCAAAACCTCATGGTAACTGCAAACTGAAAATCTACATTAGATACACACACAAAAAAGAAAAAGGAATTCAAACACAACACTAAAATTAGTAAGGGAACAAAAGAGGAAGGGAAGAAAAAATACAAAAGCAAATCCAAAACAATTAACAAGATGGCAATAAGAGTGTACCTAATGATAATTACCTTAAACATAAATGGATTAAATGCTCCAACCAAAAGACATAGACTGGCTGAATGAATACAAAAACAAAACCCATATATATACTGTCTACAAGAGACCCACTTCAGAGCTAGGGACACAAACAGACTGAAAGGGGTTGGAAAAAGGTATTCCATGCAAACGGAAATCAAAAGAAAGCTAGAGTAGCAATATTCTATCAGACAAAATAGACTTAAAATAAAGACTGTTACAAGAGACAAAGAAGGACACTACACAATGATCAAGGAATCAATTCAAGAAGAAGATATAACAATTGTAAATATATGTGCATCCAACACAGGAGCACCTCAGTATATAAGGCAAATACTAACAGCCATAAATAGTGGGGGACTTTAACACCCCACTTTCATCAATGGACAGATCATCCAGACAGAAAATCAATAAGGAAACACAGGCCTTAAATGACATATTAGACCAGATAGACTTAATTGATATTTATAGAGCATTCCATCCAAAAGCAGAAGAATATACATTCTTCTCAAGGGCACATGGAACATTCTCCAGGATCAATCACATGCTGGGCGACAAAGCGAGCCTCAGTAAATTTAAGAAAGTTGAAATCATATCAAGCATCTTTTCTGACCACAATGCTATGAGATTAGAAATCAACTACAAGAAAAAAAACCTGTAAAAAACATAAACACATGGAGGCTAAACAATATGCTACTAAACAACCAATGGATCACTGAAGAAATCAAAGAGGAAATCAAAAAATACCTAGAGACAAATGAAAACGAAAGCACAATGATCCAAAACCTATGGGACGCAGCAAAAGCAGTTCTAAGAAGGAAGTTTATAGCGATACAGTCTTATCTCAAATAAACAACCTAACCTTACACCTAAAGCAAGTAGAGAAAGAAGAACAAAACGCAAAGTTAGCAGAAGGAGAGAAATCATGAATATCAGAGCAGAAATAAATGAAATAGAGATGAAGAAAGCAATAGATCATTGAAACTAAAAGCTGGTTCTTTGAACAGATAAACTAAATTGACAAACCTTTAGCCAGATTCTTCAAGAAAAAAAGGGGGAGAGCTCAAATCAATAAAATTAGAAATGATAAAGGAGAAGTTACAATGGACACTACAGAAATACAAAGGATCGTACAAGCACCTATACACCAATAACATGGAAAACCTAGAAGAAATGGACAAATTATTAGAGAGATACTGTCTCCCAAGACTGAACCAGGAAGAAATAGAAAATATGACCAGACCAATCACAAGTTCTGAAATTGAAACTGTGATTTAAAAACTCCCAACAAACACAAGTCCAGGACCAGTGGCTTCACAGTTGAATTCTATCAAACGTTTAGAGAAGACCTATCCTGAAACTATTCCAAAACATTGCAGAGGAAGGAACACTCCCAAACTCATTCTATGAGGCAACCATCACCCTGATACCAAAACCAGACTCTACTCAATACTCTGTTTGGGGTTAACATATATACACTGCTATATTTAAAATAGATAACTGGGAATTCCCTGGCAGTCCAGTGGTTAGGACTCAGTTCTTCCACTGTAGTGGCCTGGGTTCAATCCCTGGTCAGGAAGATCCCATAAGCTATGTGGCACAGACAAAAAAAAAAGATAACCAACCATAACCTACTGTGTAGCACAGGGAACTCTACTCAATATTCTGTAATAATCTAAATGGGAAAAGAATTTGAAAAAGAATAGATACTTGTATATGTATAATTGAATCACTTTGCTGTATACCTGAAATTAAACAGCATTCTTAATCAATGATACTCCAATATAAAATAAAAGATTTTTAAAAAGATAACTTTTGGAATAATAGAATATCAAACTTTTTATCAATAAAACTTTCTAAGTTACATATCACTATTGATAAAATTGTAATCAAACCTGTCATTATTTAAAGTATCTTCCTATGGTCTATGCATTTCATAAATTCTCTGTGATGTTTCAAGATGGAGACTAGTTGTTTTTAACTTATATAGCTCACGTTTTTCAGTGATTATAGTTTTTCAGTGATTATATTTTTAACACTTGTATCGAAATACAGAGGGCTTTTTCAATTCATACATGCATGAGTCAAAATAAATGATATTGGGGGCTTCCCTGGTGGCACAGTGGTTGAGAGTCCGCCTGCCGATGCAGGGGACACGGGTTCGTGCCCCGGTCCAGGAAGATCCCACATGCCACGGAGTGGCTGGGCCTGTGAGCCATGGCCGCTGAGCCTGCGCGTCCGAAGCCTGTGCTCCACAACAGTGAGAGGCCCGTGTACCGCCAAAAAAAAAAAAAAAAAAAAAAATTGGGAAGTATAAATCTTTGGTACATTAGGTGATGATGATGAATACCAGCTTATAAAAATTCACACTGCATTTTGTGTAACTATTTTATGGCTAGATGCTTGAGAATTTAAGTACCTACACAGTGGGAGAGAACAAATGAACACCTACGCAGATGTCTGCTCTAAGAACAGAGCACCAACACACTATATGATAGAGAGAAGCAAAGTGAAGTACCCATTATAAGTGGTGCTTAACTTTATTAAGCCAAGAGAACACTATTACTGAAAGCCTCTCTCTGACAAAAGCAAATTACTTTGTTGTAATCATGTTCATGAGCTGTCTTGTGGCTGCCAGTCACGGCCTGCCATTCATCTAAATGAAGTGGTAGCCTTCAAAATGTTAATTGGATGTTACAGCCTGATCAATATTGAAAAACCTTTAATTTATAAGTTTCCACCATTTTCTTTGAAATCTCACATTTTTAAAAAAGTGTATTTTATTGACATATAGTTGATTTACAATGTTGTGTTAATTTCTGCTGTACAGCAAAGTGATTGTTTTTTATATATATATATATACATACATATATATATATATACATACATATATATATATATATATATATACACATTCTTTTTCATATTCTTTTCCATTATGGTTTGTCACAGGATATTGAATATAGTTCCCTGTGCTATACAGTAGCACCTTGCTGTTTATCCATTCTATATATAATAGTTTGCATCTGCTAACCCCAAATCCCAATCCCTCCCTCCTCCACACCCCCTCCCCTGGCAACACAAGTCTGTTCTCTTTATCTGTGAGTCTGTTTCTGTTTCATAGGTAAGTTCATTTGTGTCATATTTTAGATTCCACATATGTGATATCATATGATATTTGTCTTTCTCTTTCTGACTTATTTCACTCAGTATGATAATCTCTCTAGGTCCATCCATGTCACTGCAAATGGCATTATTTCATTTTTTATGGCTGAGTAGTATTCCATTTTATATATATACCACATCTTCTTTATCCAGTTATCTGTCGATGTCTTCACACATTTTTATAAACGATAGCTATAGAATTGTGACGATGTCAAAAGGTCAGCCTGCTCCACAAACTCCTTTGAAATCTGGAACTGTGTAGTCACATATGTGTAAATGAAAATCTGGTGATTACCTCATTGGGACATATTTCTAAAATATCATTGAAAAACAAATTTGTCCCTTACATCACAGAAATCTATTTTCTGAGAGTATCTGCTCTTTTAACTGAAAACATTATGTAATATTGGCCATATATTTAGGTAGAATAAGTCCTATTTGTGATATTCTGATAGGACCATGCCTAGCTCTAATGCTTCATCCTCCTACACAACTAAAATTCTTCAATTTGAAATTCATTCCTGGACTTAGGTCTCAGATATACAGCCATCTTGGGAGAGGTGACAGGTTAGGCTGCTTTGTCATCATTTGTTAGTGTGAATGAGTTTATCAGATCTTTCTTTGCCAGCACTTTAGACAGGACCCCAGAGAAGGTGGGTTGAGAGAAAGTATTACTACTTCGGAGAAGTATAAAACAGACTAGGAGGGGAAGGCTAAAGGTTCCAAAACAAAGAGAATAATGTAAACTTCTGCCTAAATTTTCTGTCATTTTGGTACTATACAACAACATCTTTAGTGAGAAAGTAGGACAGAACCTGTTATTGACAGATTATTTTACTATAATCCACATTACCTAAACACAAACTACTGATATTTTATGTCTTCTACTCTCAATATATAAGATATGCGAGAGTTTTTTAAAAATCTCAGTAAATGACTTATGGAAAAGGGGAAAAATTCATATATGATATCTCTTTTCTTCTCTTTGTTGGATTGACCTTCAGGTAGGTGCTTTGGAAATGATTAAGAATTAAGTAGTGTTGTTCCCAAAAGAAAAACTGAGGAGTAGCAATTGCCTTTTTGAGTTCCCAGGAACTATTGTATGAAGTCTTAATCAGGTCATTGGTGACTTTTTCTATCAAATTATTCTTAAGCATAGAGAATTTTAAGTGCACATTAAAATATGCATTACTGTTTATACTTAGCTTGACCACAGCCAAGCTTTTTAAAAGGGTAGCTGATTCTCATTTTCTAAACTTTTCTGCTTCCTATCTCTTTAACTTATTGTGTTCTGATTTCTTTCCCCACCACTATTCCCAACCACTGAAACTGCTCTCTGCAATGTCACTGTTGACTTCTAACATGACTAATTCACTAGATGATTTCCAGGATCCTCTTTGTACCATTTGATGCTACTGGTCCATCCCTCTTTGATATTCCCTTTTTCTGTCAGTTCTGTGACTCTCTCATCCCATTTTTCTCTTAGTATTTTGCCACTTAAATGCTAAACCTCAGTCTCCTTTATGGGCTCCTCTTCCTCAGTATACACAGGTATACCTCAGGATCCCATCTTCCATTCTTCTCAGTCTGTATACATCTCTGGAAGATCACACTCACTCCTAAGATTCACCTACCATTGCTGCTGGTCATTCCTAACAGTCAGGGAAATGGAGTCTGCAGGGTCAGCCCTTCTAAGTCCAGAGGTGAAGACTGTCTAGTGAATGGAATTGGAGGCAATGGAAAATAACACCACATCATCTCTATATCCTATGCAAAGCCATACTTCAGCCCATGTCTCCTCTCACTGACTACCTGCCAGGCATTGTAAGAAAAAGTGTGCATGGAAGGTTATATAAAATAAATCAAAAGGCCATGATATTCTACTTGTCTAGCATAAATCTACTCTTGGGAGTGATTGAATAACCGTTTGCTAATTGTTTGGGTCCAGGAAGTTCATCTGGTCTAGCAACTTCCTAGTATTACTCAAGAATTAAAAAACAACAACAACAACAACAAAAAGACAAGAACAGATGCTGTTGTAGAGGTCATGCCAAGAATATGTGAAGCTTTGAAGCTTTTCATTTCCTTGTAACTACCACCATTACCTCTTCAAATTTCAAATTGAATGTTTGTCAGTATTAAGTCAAAGAGACAAGCTGTTCATGCTACAAATTCATCATATTCTCTAAGTGTACATGACAAATGCATCTTAGACTGTTCTTTTTTGGGTAAAACCTTTAGGCAATTAGCTGAAAAGAAATTGCTACTTTATTGGTGAGTGTAGGGAACCCCTGCTTATGGAATTTATAGAATGTGGCCACTCAGATTGTATTCTGTAGTGATCTAGGGATCACTGTAGTGCTGTGGATCAATATGACTGTTACATGTTTTTCCTGAGAGTGGGCATCCCAAGGGTACAGTTAATTTAGGAGAGGAAATGATAGGAGATGAAACTATGTACTTTCCCGAGGGGCCTAGAAATAAAGAAAACAAGTAGTAACACTTTTTATCTTAAAATATCAGAATGTAATAGATAGCCTATCTCAGAAGACTGTACTCTACTCCTTAAACTTTCTCAAATGTCCCCTGATTCCTAGCCAGGCTGTCTATGAGGTGTGCCTCCAGCATGCATCTGTGACTACTTGGACCAGACATGCCCAGACAGTCTGCAGAGATTAAACAATTAAAATAGAAAAAAATAAAAGAGAGACAAACAGGAGGTAGAGAGAGTGTATCCTAATGGCCTTCCTGTTGATTGCCCAGGTCTTCTATAATGCCTAGATGTCCTCCCTCCCATGTGTTCTTTAAAGATAACATTGCATCCTTTCAATAAAAGCCCCATTTCGTACGAACCAATTTGACTTGGAATGTATATTTGTTGCCTACTATCTGCCTGCCAAAAACCCCATTATATTTGGGAGCAGCATGCTCGTTCTTTTAGAAATCATTCCTTTTCTCTGCTTCTTAGTCTTACTCTACTCATCTAGTTTCTGTGAAAGGTGCTATATTTTTATATTCAATGACCTATGCAGTGATCATAGTTGACTACGCCAGAGGTTAGCCACCTGCCCAGGTCTAGACCCACCACAGCTTTTCCCTAGTATTTCTGAATCTGGAAGGAGGAAGAACAGTAAACCACTCTCTCCCCACCGGCAAATTTTCCAAACACAAAACTCATTAAATGTAAGCATTTTTTTTCCCACTAATGCAAGTCTGCAGTGACTCTGCAGCCACCATATGATGCACAATAAGGAGTAAATACTGAAGATATTCATGTTGTCACTTCTAGCTGATCCTTAGACTAGCTGCCTCTTTGCCCTTTTCGCCCTTTTTATGTTTAAACCTTTCCTAGATTTTCTGAGTCAATAATTCTCATATATACCTAAGCTTGTTTAAACTGAGTTTTGATTAGGGTTGCCAGAGATAGCAAATAAAAATACAGGATGCCCAGTTACATTTGACTGTCACATAGATAAAGATATTGCAATATCTGGGATATGCTTACACTAAAAATGTATTCGTTGTTTATCTGATATTCAAGTGTAACTGGATATCCTGTATTTTATCTGGAACCATAGCTTTGATCACTTGCAACCACACTAATTCAGTTGCTTTTGGGGACTTGTAACCAAAGAGTCCCATTTAATAGAACACTTCAGCTATCCATTCCTATTTCAAGCAAACAAAGAACACAGGACACATATTTTGGACTTTCTAGGAAAATCTGTGTAACCTAAATTATCATCCCACAGCTCTGATTTGCCCTATACAACTTTTGGAAGTATCTCTCTACAGAGTATAAGTGTTAGCTTTGAAGCAGAGCATTTAAGTGACCCAGGAGCCTTAATGTGTATTTGAAGTCAAGGCTCTGAGAAATGGATTTAATGTCCTCTCCAAGCTGGGATCCAGGAACCCTTGAGTGTCACAGCCAGATGAGTGATCCTGAACAAATCACTTCATCTCCCTTCTGTCTCCTTATCTTTAAACTGTAGGCACTATTTCTTTCCAGCCTTCCAGAAGTGTCACAGTGATTAACATTTATGGACTGCTTTGAAGATGAAAATTCCCTGTCTTGTTAAGCATTAGCAAGATGGCAAATAATACATAATTATGGTGTGTACCTGCAATAATGTAAGAGCACTTATGTTTTCACAGTTTTAATAATAATTTTCATAAAAGAAAAGCATGGGGCTTAGTTCTCACTTTAATTTGATAAAATTCTTTGCTGTGGTATCATAGCCATAGGAAAGGTTATTTGAAAAAAAGAAGTGAAAAACTAAATGTAAATATTTTCCAATATTTAGGCTGCCAGCAATTTTTCTTCATAAAAATCTCATTGTTCTTAATCACAAATGGCCAAATGTTTTCTTTTCAAATGAGGTCTGCCATTAAGATTGCTTTTGAAAGCATGCATTAAGACAGAGGGATGGGAAGTTGCTATAATTTTCAGTTCATGTTACTTCTTGAGTACTGTCACTTCTCTATATAAAGCTATAGAAAGTGAACATTAGCCCTTTAAAGGAGTCATATTTCAAGGATCAGGTGGGAAAGACAGAAGTGTTGGATGCACCTCACTGCACTGCTGTTCATCCCCAACACTTTGCACAATGTGAGAATGTTTAATAATTCCAACCCAACCTACAGATAAGAATCTCTGGTGTCACATCACAACTGACAGTGCTGGTGTGAGATTTGCAGTAAAACAATATTCCAGCTGTAGCTTTCATTTACAGAAATAAAACAGCAGAAGAGGAGGGAAAAAGGCCAGGGGAAGATAAACACTTTCATCTTAGAACAGTGCTGACATTAAATTATAATAGCTATACTCAAACAAGGAGAAAAAAATCCAACCTCAGGACCTAAAACTGACATGTATTATATCATTTGAAATCTACTGCTCTATCTGTATTTTAAGTTAGCCAGTTAATGTTTAGTTATCCAGAGAGTTCACCAAATATAAATAAGCTCTTTCCCAAATAAAGTCTATGGCAACTGTGAGACAGGCGGCCTTATTTTTCTCCCATTAATCACTAGAAACTTCACACGGCGTGAAAGTCTCAAGGGATATTTCTGGCTGGGAAAAAGATCCTCCCTCCTCAGTTCTAATCAGTCCATCCCATCTGTAATGGCTTTAGAAAATTGTTAATGACATAAAGTGACAGTCGAAGGGCTTTTTGGTCTGTCAGTGTAGGGTTACTATGAGCTCTCTGACAAACTACTACATGCAGCCCTCAAAGCTGCTGGAAAATGATCTGGATTACGAAGGAATAAATTTGATATGTTAGCAATCACAAGCGGGAACTGAAAAGAAAGGTTTCCTTAATACGGTTCTTTCAGGCTATAATGGGAAATACGAAGATAAATCTGGCTCAGAGACAAACCCACATAAGACTGCCTTGAGCACTCAGAATATAGATCTCTGTTATGCGATGTGTAAAACACACAATGGCCGGAATAAGGAGCTAAGTATATAAGTGCAAACAAACCCGTTTTTATAGTTAGCGTGGCATTTTGAATGGAGCTTTAAGCCTAAAGGACACTCTCCTACTTGCAGATGAAGATGGGAAATGTAACAGTAAGTACTGTGTTTTTATAGAAGTCTAATAAGAAAATGTTCTGGAAAATTATGAACATAAACCAAATTAAACCTGAATTTTTCCCCATAAAAATTGGAAAACCTTGCTTTCCCTAATCTAAAATACTGTTTTTCTTCCAGTTCCATTATCTTGCTTTCGAATCATGGAAAGTGAACAACTGTGGGACAGGCGGCCTTATTTACATAGAGAAGTGTTCGATTCTGAACAGTGATGTGAGAATGACTACAATTTAAAATATCTGTTAAATACAGTAACATGACATCACAAGGTATAATATCGTTCCTTGCATTATATAAAAGTTCTGCACAGAATTGATAAATAAATGCATATCTGGGAATTTGAACCAGTTAAAAATAGGCAGATAATAGATATGGAAATGGAAATTTGGAGAATTTTTTAAAGGCTAATTTTATTCTAGTGCAGTGAAACATTTTCTTTCATGTATTTTTTTTCCAATTTCTAGAGCATTCACCTCATTATATTGTCACAAAAGGTGACAATATAAACAGTTTCCCATACATCTCCTGTAGGTTGTGCTAAGGGCTATAAAAATATTAAATTCTGACAATTTCACAGATCTTGCATGATTAGGTCAAAAGATTGTTACTTAGTAGAGAAATTTCTACAGAGAACAGCTAGATGATATTTCAAATCCTAACATGTTCAGTAAGACACCAGAAAGGGAATTTTATCTCAGTATAGAATAGTGTCATATTAGTGAAAGAAAATTTGGAGAACTTTAAATGCAGGATAATTTCTATTAATATAAGATAATTTAACAAGGGCTCTACTTGGAGAACTCCATTTTTACCGGATAGTTTCAAAAGGTAGCTTCCAGTGCTATGATTCTACCATTAGTGACAATTTCTCTTAGGTGAGTGTCTTCTGGTAAGGATAGACAACCAGCTAATATGCCCTGAACTAGGCTAGAGCTATGCCTTGAAAACAGGAATGGAATGAAGAGAGAACAGGAATAATTTTTCAATGAATAATTTTTATTGAACTAGGTAGTGGAATTTCAACTGATTTCCTTTCCATCGTTAAATGCTGCACATTCTCTCTGAGAATTGTAGCTAGAACTGGAAAATCACTGGCACACTGAGAGAAGTTCATCCCATTTGGCTTTGGAACAGGTCACAGGCTTTGGAGATCTACACTAATCCTTTCAGACTAGTAGGGGCCATCTCATAAATATCTATTTCACTACTCTAAAATGATTAAATGACATCATGATGACCTAGTTTAAGGAAAATGTTACATGAGGGCCCTAAATGGCACCCTGGTGGCCTGAAAGAGTTAATGCAGTTTTCTTAAGTGGCCAATTCAGTGTTAGTCTGCAATGTACAGAGCAGGGAATATGTCCCAATAACTCACTGATAGCTTCACCTAATATAAGTATATTAAGTTGAGAGAAGTCATTTGAAGGAGTCTCTAAGAGAGCACGTGGCAATTCTGATTAATTCAGCAGCTCTGCAAAGGAAGGAAAAATGGAGCCTATGGAAATTCAATAATCCTATAGAGAAACATTCCTCTTAAAGAATGTTCCTTTTAAAGAATATCTCAAGAGATCATAATGTGTAACAGATATTGCATTCTTTCAAAATACAACTAAAGTTTGTGTGTAACACACCCTGAGAGCAAATAACATTTATGTTTTTAGAGTAGGAACTAAGAAGAATGTGTTTCTAATTTTTCAATGTATTCAATATCATGAAACTGTAATACATCAGAACAGTAGATAGCAATTAGAAACTAATCTCTTCTTATATTACATGAAAGGACTTACAACAAAAGTAGTCGAAAACCATGTATGGGGTTTAATATTATTAGTGCAAATTCTGTGATCAAGTTGGGTGTAGGAAAAGGTGAGAAAATATAAGAAAAATAGCAGAGAAACTGAGGAGATAATTTTGAGAGTAAAAGTAGTGAACACATTTTAGTATGAAAAAATAATTTGATTAAATGAATCAGTCAATTAATAGAAGCACAGAAACATGGAACACTAATCACCAGTCCTTTATTCACCTTAAAACTATCACACATAAGTATATATATGAAAATATGTATGTATATATGTAAATAAAGTCCAGAAACAGCATAAGTAGTAACATATTTCAATATATATAATAAAAATTTATTATATGAAAAAGGAAAACTTTCACATCTATGGGCAAGAGAAGAATTTTGGGAGTCAGTACAATGTACTTGTGAAGAGAATGGATTCTTGGGTCATAACTCTTGGTTCTAATTCCAGCTATGTTTAATAGCTGTATTACCTTGAGCAAATCTTAACTGTTCTTCAGCTCCCTTATATGAAAGTTAAGGAGAGTATAACACTTACCTACCTTGTTGGGTTATGAGAATTGACAGAGATAATAAATGTAAAGCATCTGGTAGAGTGTCTGGCTCAAAGTAAACCACAATAAATGCTAATCCTTATTATTATTCAATAAATGGCTAACCACTTAGAAAACAAAAGTTTCCCTCTCATGTTATGTCAAAAATAAAATCAGGTGGATTAAATAGTTAAATGTTTAAAAAAACTATAAGAATAGAAAAGAAGATCTGTCTGAATATTTATAATAACCTTGCATTGAAAGTAGGAAATGCAAAGCCATAGACCTATGGAAGACTGCTGAAATTTTAAACTTCTGATAGAAAAAAAATGTTTATAAACATAAAAGACACATGGCAGAATAGAAAAATATTTACAGTGTGTAATACAAAGGGTTATCATAATTTATATCGAGAGCCTTCTGACCATCAATTGTTCTAAAAACTAATATTATATCAAGCAGGTAATGAACACAAACAGATGGTATATATTGTAACTTCACTGCTCTTTCTAGCCTCAGAGCCTACTCAGTCTTTATCTTCTGTAACTTTTTCTCCAATGAAGGAAACAGAGTAAATGTTACTTCAGCCTTTTCTGATCAGTCTAATTTATGTCTCCCTAAATTTCTTTCTCCTGGCATTTTTTTTCTGTCATAGCTGTTGTCCTTTATCATATACTTATGTGTGTTGATTTTTTCCCTTTTTCCCCCACTACACAATAAGCTCATGGGGCCAGGTCGTACACTGTTTGCCACTCTATAGGAAGCCCTTAGCATATAGCAGGCATTTGAAGTAATGAAAGTGAATATCATAACAGGCCTTGTACACCAGGTTAAAACATTTAGCCTTTATAGCTAAGACAGTCATAGAAGAATTTTAAGCAGGATAAATCTTTCTTGGGCTTTGGTGAAGGTTGGGTAAAGAATTAACTGGAAGGGAGCATGTCTGGAGACCAGGTCATTGTTTAGAAAAGGAATTTAAAAAATCCAAGAAATTATGAAGCTCTAAACTAAGGAAGTTTAATGGAAATAGAACAGGAAAGTTTCCAATGATATTTAAAATTAGACTATTTTAACTGAAGCGGAGTGTATATACAGGGAAATAATGAGAATGAAATTTGATTCTGGATTTTAGAGCAGATTGTAAACCTCTAAAGCTATATTAAGACATTTGTAATTCTTTAAGTAGTATAAAGCCAATGAGGAATTTTGGAAATAGGATTTTGTTTGGTTTTTCTTTTTGTTTGTTTGCATCTTTTACAAAAAATATTTATTTATTTATTTATTTGCCTTCGCCGGGTCTTAGTTGTGGCATGCGGGATCTTTTTTTTAGTTGCGGCATGCAGGATCTAGTTCCCTGACCAGGGATTGAACCCAGGTCCCCTGCATTGGGAGTGCAGAGTCTTAGCCACTGGACCACCAGGGAGGTCCCTGTTTGCATCTTTTAAACCATCTTAATTAGCAGGATTAAGTTATTTGGACATATGGACTAGACTTCTGGGACCACAGAAAAGCTGAATTTACAGTTTTATGAATCAGTACTCTAACTCAGCTATAAGTCTTTAGGTCCAATGCCATCTCAATGAAGAATTTCTGGGATTCTGATAAGTATTGTCAAATAAACTTCCCTTTATCATTATCGCCATCACCACCAACACTGCTACAACCAATGATAATGGTGGCACTAACAGCAACGACATCAACAAACGTTTATTGAATAATTACTATGTATAAGGCGCTGCAGTTTGTGCTTAAGTACATAGAAATCTGACCTAGTCCCTGCTGTCAGAGAGGTAGAGTAAGTACATTAAAATACACTAGCTATGAAGAGTAGCATGTAATAAAATGAGTTATAAGAAAGTAATTGCTACCGAAGTTCAAATAAGAGAGAGTTGACCATAGTTGAAAAGTCTTTGGGAAAAGCTATGTGGAGGAGATGAGACTTGAATAGGCATTTGAGGAATAAATAAGATAAATATAGAGGAAGGGCAACTACTCAGGGAGCATGGCAAGAGCAAAGGTGGAGGTGGAGCTCTCACATCTTTTTTAAGAACAAGTAGACAGGTGGACAAATAGACTGCTTTGACTAAAGCATTGGGTTCACAAAGAGTAATAAAGGAAGTGGTCAGAGAGTTGAATGGAAACAGATTGTAAGTTATCCTTGATGTCAAACCAAGTTTATTTTGAATAAACTTATGATCACTTATGTTGAGGAAAGTGAGGAATCATTTATAAGTTTTGCGCAAAGTAGCTACTGGTGGAAAGTTGTGTGTGAAAGTTTTAAGATGAATCTAAATGAGTATGTTCTGGGTAAAAATTCAGGTTGGTGAGACTAGTTACTGTGGCAATCTTCTAGGAAAGGAAAACAAGAACCTGATGTGAGAAAGAAAGACAAAATAATAGGAGATTTGTTCTTACCTTTTATTACAAAATTTTTCAAAATAAAAAAATAATATAATGAACCCCCAAATATTTACCACCCAGCTTCAAAAATTATTAATTTATGACCAATCTTATCTCTATTCCTACCTACCTAATGTGACTACAGGTTTTATGACTAAATTTCTAAATGATAAGGAGATGAGGACTCATTAAAAAACATAACCATAATACCTAAAAAAATTTTATCATACCTGAAAAATTAACTATTTCTGAACAATCCCAAATATGTAGTCAGTGTTCAAATTTCCCTAATTTTTTTATTTGAAATTTTTTTGTAATTCATTTCTTTGAATCAGTATTCAAATAAGGTCCATTTATTGTAATCAGTTGATGATGTTTCATAAATATTTTTCATCTTTAGTTTTATCTTCTATTTTTTAATTTATCTTGAAATTTATTTATTAAAGAGACAGACAATATTTGCTGATTACACACTCATGGTAATATTTACAATGATCGTCCGTCTCCTATATTTCCCAGAAAATGGTTGTTATATTTTAAAGCTTGATCAGATTTAGGTTTCTTTTTTTTTTTTTTTTTGGTGGAGGTGAGGGCAAGAATTTTTTGTAGGTTGTGCTGTGTAGTGTCAAGGGGCACATAATATTTGTCTCTTTTTTTGTGTGTGTTACAGCAACTATTAAAAAGTGATGATATTCTAATTCATTCATTTTAATTTATTAATTGAAATACTATAAATACAAACATCAATAATTTGATTACCTTGACTCATAGTTTATATAGGAAATGCAGGATAAATATCTATTGCTCTTTATGTACCAGTTCTTAAAAAAATGAATTGTTTTTCTAGCCTTCTCCAAAGTTACCAATGATTTTATTTTAAAATAATTATTATGAACTCATACATTAAGATATGTTTGATGTATTTCAACCTACTGCAGTTATCCTTATTGATGTTCAAATTGTCCTATCTTTGCCCCATAGGAAGCCTTTTTAAATTGACTTCTGAATCTTTTTGATACAACCCTAGTAGCCTTTGAGAGCTTTCTTTCCTGTATGACAAGATGTCCCAGGATCATCTTTTTTTAAGTTTTCTACTCAGCACTCAGAATCAACCATTCTCCAAGGACACTGTATTACTGTGAAATGGTATTTAGAGACCGCAAATGAATTCTAGGTGTGCTCATTGCTATAGAGTTACTCATTGCTTTTATGTTTCTAGAGGACAGGGCCAAGAAATGTGTACTTTTTAAAGATAAAGTTTACTGTGAGTTCATATTATTTATATTTATTGTGAGTTCCAATTCAAATTCAGGAGTATATGGTTTTTACCTAAATGTATTGATCTTACATTTTTTTCCCTGTTTCCCTTATGCCAACACTCCTTGTTTTTAATGATAATCATAAATCCTTTGCCTTTTCCCTTGCTACAAAGACAACAGTCTCATAGTAGCAATACAATACTGCTACCTACAATACAAAAATCCTCAGACTGTACAGTTAGTTATTTTTTCAAGTTTCATTTTTTTGGACCTATGAATATGTCCAGCTAAGGATACACAGTCAAATTCTTGTATTTTAAAGTCACTGTAAACATTTTCACCTTTTATGTTATGTTACTTATCTTTTCATGCGTGGATTCCATAGTGGTTAATTACGGAAGCTTTGTAATATGTACCAACAACTTCTAGGGATAAATTTTTCTCATTCTCCTTTTCAGAGTTATCTTTTATTTTAGGTTTATTACTTCTGTTTCCAACTAAACTCTGTTTAGCTTTAGGAAAAAGAAAACCTAATATTTTTATTGTGTTGACATAGTTATGATGTTAAGTCTTCCCACCCAAGAATATATGTCTATTTGTTCACTTCTACTTTTGTGCCTTTCAGGATTGCTTTGGGATCTTCTGCATATGAGAGATATTAAAAAGATGAAACAGTAGGACTGGAATCTGAGGGGAGAAATAGAGAAAAACCTGGTTTCCAGCCTCTTTTATGGGAGAATGAGTTATATGTTTGCTTGACAGAAATGGGATTATTTTAAGAGATTAACACAGGAAATAATGGTGAGTTTTTATTTTAGTACCAGACCTGAGTTCTACCTAAGCTTCAATCGCAACTAAACATATCAAATTTATATAGAAATAAATGTTATTAAAATAAATTAGGAATAATCCCTGAGAGAGTAAATCACACGAGATAATTATTCACTGTACTTAGCCACATGATATGAAACAATGTTCCTTTTAGAGCATGTGCAGTTTCATGCAAATTGTAGAGGTTTTCCTCCACCACCTTTTCACATGCTTCTCACTTCGTAGCACTCTCCTTGCAACTGCCCTACCCCTACTGCCACCACCTCATTCTGGATTGAATATCCATATCATGCCATAGTTCTTCAAACAGCTCCTATATCAGAAATCAGAGTCCTGTACTGGACTCTTCCCTCCCTCTCCCATCTCCCTCTGTCTACTGTCTACTAAATCCTGTTGAGTCTACTCCTAAAGAAGCTGAAAAAGAAGGTTGAGTCTACCTCTTAAAAAGCTCTTAAAAAAAAAAAAAAGCTCTTGAAAAATTTCTTACTCCTCTCCATTATCATTGCCTGTGACATTGCTTTTTTCAGAACATCATTTTCTCACCGATTATATTGAGAGCAAATCTTCAATACTCATCTTCCTGTATCCTCTTGTTTCCTTTCTTACATGACTACATGGTGGCAATATTTATCCTATTTACAATATCTTCAAGCCATCTTTCTTCTGTACTGCTACCTGAGTCGTCTTTAAAAATACAAGTTAAATACTTCTATGACCTCCATTACTTAAAGCAGATTCCCAATGTATAGTCTAGAAAATGCCAAAGAGTTCCATGACAAATGCTGCATCTTATATTCTTAAGAGGGTCACAGGGTAAATTGGCTATAAAGAGCTCCCTCTAGTAGAGAAATCTGTTTAAATGTGATCAAGCTAATGAGCCTGGATTCATGTGATTATGGGCTTTTTAAACATACCTATGCCAATTTTTTTGGCAATCCATTGTCTGAAAACATACTTTAGAGTATACTGATATAAAGAATAAAATGTTAACTCCTTATCACGAATAATTTTACTATTGCTGTGGCCTCATCTTCCACAGGTCCCTCTTATTCTTAATATTCTAACAAGGAACAGGGGGGCACAGTTCACAATCTTGTGCACTGTGGACAGTACCCCAAAATTTGCCGTACTGATTTATCTTTCTGTATTTTTAGGTACGCAGTACCATTCTTCTGAACAGATTTTGCTCCCATCGTCCACCTAATAAATTCCCACTCATCCTTCAAGACCCAGTTTAGATGTCACCTCCTCAGTACCAGTTTGAACATCATCTACATACAATGAATCAGAAGAGATATCATGGCCCAAAGAAATATGCAAAGTGAGATGAAAGCCAAAAACATACCTTCAGCAATGCCTATATTTAGGCATAACTCCCTGTTATTTCAGAAGAGGCCCCATGAAGGAGACGGAAAAGGAATTTTTTAAGTTATAGGATGAAAACCAATAGAAATTTTGTTCCGGAGGCCAATTAAAATGACAAAGTATTAATAGAAAGGTTCAAATACTAGAGTTATCAATAAGAGGAGGAGGAAGACCAAAAAGACACATTTGAGTCTTACTGATGATCTTAATAAAGCAGTTTCAGGAGAGTTACTGAATACTGCTAGATAACTATACTCTCCTTTATTCTCCAGCCAAAAACAGCAAAATACTCAGAGGACCTGAAACTACACGCACACGCGCGCGCACGCATTTCCATACAGAGAAAACCAGATGGAAAAACTGACAGCTTGAGATGACGTTTAAGAAGATGAAGGATCCTGGGGGTAGAGGGCATTAAGGAAGCAGGGCAATGAGAAGGAAACTTAGAAAAGGGATTTTTCTCGTGTCTTTCCTTGGAGGGAGATGGAGATCCTGCTAAACAGGAAAAGTAAAGAACTTTTGTCCACCATTCTCTAGATTTTATGTGTAGGTGATTGATTGTCTAACAAACAGTAACAAAATTTTCACAATGTCAAATGTTAAGGGTACAACAAAAGAGTTACAAAAGGAAGATAAGGCTATAACTTGAAAGTAGAATTGAGGAAAAGATTTTGCTAGGCTGAGGGAAGGAGACAGAAGAAAGGAATACATTGTCAAGACAATAGTGAGAAGAGAATTAATGGAGTAGAGTACTAGAAGAGAGTATTTATGTGTGTGTGTGTACGTGTGCACAGGCACACGTGCTAGGACTGCAAGGAAAGAGGGATTGGATCAGGGTAATAGTTTGGTTTACATTCAATTCTCTGACCAATAATTCAGGTTTATAGACTGTTAATGTTTGATATCTCTGTACACCTTTCCCATGAACCAATAAAGAATGTTGCTTTCTTTTGACTATAACATTTTGAAGATCCAATTTGTCTTATATTTCCACAAATATAAAAAGAAACCCTCACTTTATAATTCTGTGAACATTCAGAGAGAAAACTTTCTTAGGATTATACATGGCAAAGAAAAGAATGTTTCCTCTATCTTACGTATAGAAAACTCACATTAATATCTTCCCTGGATATAGAACTGGTCACATAGCCTTTGGCTGTTCTTTAGTGCAATATACTGGCAACATGGAACACATTTTAGAGGTGAAGACTACTTAGGGAGTCTACAGGGAATAGCTGAGCAAAAGGAATCTGCTGGATATTTCTGTACTGTTTTCATGATTCACTGTTATGAAGTCAGGCCTCAGGGAACAAGGGTCAAGGGCCACATATTCCTTTTTCACTTTGGAACAATCAGAACATTACTTAATCAGGAGAAAATATTTTATATTATAATATCTTTAAGTAAGGAGTAGGATTGCTTTGTGATCTATGAAATGAAGGTTTAATAGAATAGGAGGCCTCCTCCATACACTGTCATCAAAGCATCCAAATGTTTTATCCTGCCTGGAACATTCCTTACACATGATTCTTACTTCTTAGCTCCAAACTACGCCTAGGAGGAATCTTTTGTTCTTGGTGCTGCCAAAACTTCCACCTTCCAGCAATGACCTCAGTTTAGCACCTGCTCATAAGATGTGTTTGCACATCGTTGGTACGTTATGGTGACATATATGTTCCTATCAAGGAGACTGTCATAGAATTCAGGAGATGTTAACATTTTTCCATCTGTGTGTGTGAAAGTGACGTTTCCTGTTAATTTTGTTCTCTTGCTGAACTCTCCAAGCAAAAGCCTTCTGGGGGAGGCAGAATGATGTCATTATAGTCATAGCATAAATTTTTCAACCTTTAGAATGAGACATATTGTGGCATATATTTCACTACTTTTAAAAGCAGTAAAATAAAAACTTGGAGGATGATGATATCAATTTTGTATTTTTCAAGTGTGGGGGTTTCCAGAGCCTTGAGAATGACTCCAGGGCTAAAATTTCCTCTGGCACGTGGATTTCCTCTCTCACCTTAGAATAGGCAAGCCCATCTACGGGTGTCCTTGTTTATGAGGCAAACAGAGACTTGGCTATTTAACTTCAGACGTGTCGAGACGTTTTTCAGGCAAAATAGTCTAGCACTAGTGATTTAAAAATAAAAAGAGATCAAACCTCCAATTTCAGCTCTGACATGTAAAAGCTTTGGAAGTTGTCACTCCCATTTTTACAACCAGAAAAAGCTGAAATCAGTAACTTTTCTTGGACTTCTTATCAGAGAACTGATACGGCAGAGCAAACTGCCATCCTGAAATTCAGAGAAAGAGGCAAATGTAGAGTCACAGTCTCCAGCTCCTTTTCTTAAGAAGAAACCACTGGGGTCATAAACTGCTGGAAACAATAATTTTGATGAACTGTTAGAGGCTGAGTGTGGACTAGTATGAGAGAGAGCTATTTCTGGGGGCTGTGATCCTAAGGGGACTCCCAATACTATCTTGGGTTTTACCTCCAGGAACCATTCCAGGTTCTTACCTTGAAGAACCAAGTTAAGATCCCCTCATGGCTCTCACATGGAAGAGGAAAAGTAGCCATTGTCAACTGCCCCAAGAGTGGTCTCAAAATGAAGGGGTGCTCTTCAAGGGAAAGATTTAAAAAGACTTAGCCACCTAAGGGAAGGGAATTCTCTCCTCTCCAGCCTCTGTTAGCTTTCCTGCAACACCAAAGGGGAAAAAAAAATCTAAGAACTGTAACTTGTAAAGGTTACAGCCCAGGAGCAAAGCCCACTAAAAGAGATTCAGTCATAATAATACAAAATACTTCCTCTCCCCTGTTTCCTTCCATCACATTGACAGGGATCCAGTGCATTACAGCTCAAAGAACTAAAAGACAGACTTTATCTAAGGAAGGTATCTTAGGGAAGCCAAAGACAACGAGGGAGACAAAAACAAGGGCAATAAAGGAATTGAAGCCTTTGGCACTTACAGATGCAGCAAATATTCAATACAGCCCTAGTCCTAGACACACTGACATAAAACCTTACACTAAAGGCCTATTCACTTAAGTTTCTATCACCTGACACATCTTGTCTGGCCTTCAACAAAAAATTATAAGGCATGCTAAAAGAGAAAAACAAGGTCTGAAGACAAAGCAAGAATCTGACCAGATTCAGATATGACACAGATGTTAGAATTATGAGTCGGGGACTTTAAAATAACTATGATTAATATGTTCAGAGTGCTAATGGAAAAGTAGAGAGTATGCAAGGGTATCTGGGTAAAGTAAGCAGAGGGATGGAAACTCTAGGAAAGAATCAAAAGAGAATGCAAGAAATCAAAACCATTGTAACAAAAATAAAAGATGCTTTAGAAGGGCTTATCAATAAACTTGGTACAGCTGAGAAAGCAATAAGTGAACTTGAAGATAGGTCACTATAAACTTTCCAAAAAGAAATGCAGAAAAGAAAAAATAAAAATAAAAAATTGAACAGAACATCTAATAATTGTGGTACAATTACAAAAAGTGTAACCTGCAAGCATTTGGAATACCAGAAGAAGAAAGAAGGAGCAGGAGAAATATTGGAAATAATAATAGTGAGAACTTTTCAACATTAATGATAGACACCAAACCACAGACTAGGAAGCTCAAAAAATATAAGCAGGATAAATACCAAAAAATACCCCCCCAAGTCTAGGCATATCATACTCAAACTTTGGAAAACCAAAGACAAAGAGAAAATGTTGAAATCAGCCAGAATTAAGGAAAAAAACACACCTGACTTGTAGAGAAAAAAAGGCTAAGAATTACAGCAGACATCCCTTCTAAAACATTGCTAGTAAGAAGACAGTGCAGAAGAGAGTTGATATGAACTCAAGAAGGGAATTGATATGCTAAAAGAGGAATGGCGATGGAGTCATAGAAAATGTTGAATTAAAATCAGAGAAAACAAAGAAAAATGTAATGAACAGAAAACAGAAACACGGTAGTTATTAATCCAGCTATATCAAAATACATTTTAAATGTGAATGGCCTAACTATACAAATTAAAAGACAGATTATTGTATTTTTAAAAAAGACAACTCTATGATGTCTAGAAGAAGTCCACTATAAGAAGTCCACTTTCAGACTAAAAGTAAAGGAACAGAGAGAGAGAGATATCATGTTAATACTAATCAGAAGAAAACAAGAGTGGCTATATTAACTTCCGATATAGTTGACTTCAGATCAAGGAAAATTATTAGGGATTAAGACAGGCTTCTATAATGATAAAGGGTCAATTCTCCAAGCAGATATAATAATTCTTAATATATGTATATACCTAAATAAAAGCACATCAAAATATGTGGGATAAAAACTGATAAAACTTTAAGGAGAAATAGATAAATCCACTATTATAGTTGCAGTACTTGTTTTTTTTTTTTTTTTTTTTTTTTTTTTTTGCGATACACAGCCCTCTCCCTGTTGCGGCCTCTCCCGTTGCGCAGCACAGGCTCCGGACGTGCAGGCTCAGCGGCCATGGCTCACGGGCCCTGCCGCTCCATGGCACGTGGGATCTTCGCAGACCGGGGCACGAACTCGTGTCCCCTGCATTGGCAGGTGGACTCTCAACCACTGCGCCACCAGGGAAGCCCTATAGTTGCAGTTTTCATTACCTTTCTGTCAATAGCTGATACATCAGCAAGCAGAAAGTCAGTAAAGATATAGTTGAACTGAAGAGCATTATGAATCAAGCTGAACTAATTAACATTTATAGAATACCCTATCCAACACTGGCAGAATAAACATTTTTCTCAAGATTTCCTGGAACATTATTAATGACAGACCATATGCTCGGTTATAACACCTTAATAAATTTAAAATAAAATAAATCATGCAGGGTATGTTCTCAGGCCACAGTGGGATTAAACTATAAATCAGTAACACATAGATAGCTAGAAAAACTCCCAAATATTTGGAGATTAAACAATACACGTTAAAATAACATATGGGTCAAAGAAGAAATCTCAATAGAACTTAAAAAATATTTTGACCTAAACAAAAATGAAAATACAACCTCTCAAAATTTTTGGAATTCAGCAAAACCAGTGCTTAGAGGGAAATTTATAGTATTAAATCCATTACTTAGAAAAAAAGAAAGATCTGTAATCAATAATCTAAGTTTTCACCTTGCAAAACTAGAGAAAAAAGACCAATTGAGACTAAATCAAGTAAGAAAAAAAGAATATTAGAGCAGAAATCAATGAAATTAAAAACAGAAAAACAGAAAATCAATGAAACCAAAAACTGGTTCTTTGAAATGATCAATAAAATTGTTATAAACCTGTTGGCAAATTAAACAAGAAAAAAGAGAGAATAAACAAATTCACAGTAAAGGAAGGAAAGAGTGATCATCACTATCAGTTCCAACAACATTAATAGAATAAGAGAAGAGAAGAATATTTATGCTCCCAAATTGATACCTTATTTAAAAAAAGATCAGTTCCTTGAAAGATACAAAAATACCAAAATTTACACAAGGAAAATATCTAATTTGAATAGCCTACATCTGTTAAAGAAATCGAATTAACAATTACTTTTCAAAAGAGAAAGCATTGGCTCAAATGGTTTCATTGGTGAATTATACCAAATATTTAAAGAAGAAATCATACCAATTCTCCACAGTCTCTTCCAGAATATAAATGTAGAAGAAACACTACCTAACTCATTCTATGAGGCCAGCATTACCCTAATATCAAAACCAAAGACATTACAAGGAAGGAAAATTACAGATCAATATCTCTCATAAACACAGATCAAAATTCCTCAAAAATATATTAGCAAATTTAATTCAACACTATTAAGAGAATAATAATAATAGTCACAAACCAGGGGAAATATTTGCAAAACACATACCTGAAAAGAACTTGTATTTAAAATATACAAATAATTCTTAAAATTCAACCCATAAGAAATCATACAACCTAATTTAAAAAGTAAAACAAAACAAAAAGAACCCAAACTCACTGGAGAAGATATATAGATGGAAAATAAGTAATGAAAAAATGATCAACATTATCTGTCATTGGGATATTCCAAATTAGAACAACAATGAGATACCATTACATACCTATTAGAATGGGTAAAATTTAAAAAAAAGATGATAATACCAAAGATGGTGAGCATTTGGAACATTCCTGGTAGGACAATAAAATGGTGCAGTCAATTTAGATGACAGTTGGAAAGTTCCTTGTAATGCTAAACATAGTCTTACCATCTGATCATAGCATAAGCAATCATGCTTCTAGATACATGTCCAAATTTTTGCAAACTTATGTCTACAAGAAAGCCTGCACAAAAATGTTTATAACAACTTTATTCATCATCACTAAGACCTGGAAGCAACCAATATGTCCTTCAATAGGTGAGTGAATAAACAAACTGTAGTACCTCAAGTAAAATGAAATATTACTCAGCGATAAGAAATAAATATCAATTTTGAATTGAATTTTCATATGAAAAATATGAATTATCATTTTTAAGTGAAAGAAACCAGACTGAAAAGGTTACAAACTATATAATTCTAATTACATGACATCTGGAAAGGGCAAACACATACGGTAAAAAGATCAGTGGTTGCAGGAGGGAAGGGGAAAAGAATCAAACAGGTGAAGCACAGAGGACTTACACGGCGGTGAAACTATTCAGTATAAAACTGCAATGGTGGATATATAACATTATGCACTTGTCAAAACCCATAGAAGAGTGCTGTACAGAGAGTGAAACAGTGTATGCAAATTTGAAAAATCAGTTAGTAGGTCCTGAGATTTCAGGATGGAATGCAGTATATGACAAAAAATATAACCTTATTACAAAAAAGGGAAACAATCTCACTGAAGGTGGTAGGGAGAAAAGGTACTGACTTAACTTTGGAAATAAGTAGAGTCTGTAAGACTAAAGGCAAAAGAACTATACATAAGCACTATACTATAGTTTGTAAAGTTTTTCCCCCCATGGAGTATGGATTAACATTTCTGATACTGCTCTACATGTATACTGGAACTGAATAATTAAGTAAATAGATTGTGGATTGTGGGAGCCAGCTTTCTTACTGTTGGACTAAGAAGTTACAGTTAAGCAAAGGAATGAGAATAAAATCATCAATGAAGCAACTGATTAGACTTGGAGACATCAGTGTTATGTTTAGCTTAATACATATACAGATGGTTACATATAGTACTATTTATAGATATTTGTATATACATGGGTTAATAGGCACACAAATATTTCTTTCCTTTGTAGCAGAGAAGGCCTAAAAGAAAGCAAAGAGTATACCTAGTACCCCAATCTTGGTTTCTAATACCATTTCCCAATAAAAGGAACCAGAGGTCCAAAGAAAAATGACTGATTCTAGGTTTGGGGCAGGAAATACACAAGATAGGCCTGGATCATCTTATAACACCAGCAAGTGGAGAAATACTACACATACAGATACACATATACACATACACACACACACACACACACACACACTGATGGGGGTATGTTAAAAAAGACAAAAGATACAACTGAAAAAGTTCTCAATAGCTAGGAACAGAACCATGAGCAGAGAAATAAAGTAGTCTTGAAATTTAACCAAAGTATAAAATAAATACCCGTAAGTCCATACTGATATAAATATATGACTGAATAAATAAATGAAGGAGAAGAGACAAAGATCCCTTGCAGAAGAATTCCAAATAATTTGTGTAGATATTGAGTACTTTATCCTCAAAGAAATGGAACATAATTCCCCACTCTTTAGGTGAGGGCTATGCATAGTGACTCCCTTCCAAAAAGTACAGTATGGCAAGGGGTAGAGACAATTGCTCTATAGTGGAGAAACCTCAGCAACATTACCTCACCCAGATAATGGTCAACATCAACAATGGTAAGTCATGTTGATAGTATGTACCGTCGATATGATGTGAGGATAATGGCACTTCACGTCTATGGTCTTCCTCTCAAAAACATAACCCCAGTCTACTATTGAGAAGTACATCAGACAAATCCCAATAGAGGAGCAGTTTACAAAATACTTAATCGGTACTCCTAGAAACTGTGAAGGTCATCAAAAACAAGGAAACTCTAATAACTCTCAAAGTGAAGAGTAGCCTAAGGGAATCTGACAACTAATTGCAACATGGTACATTTAGTTGTACCATTTTGGATGGGATTCTGGAAAGACAAAACCAAGAGGACATTGGGTAATAACTAAAGAAATCTGAACAAAGTATAGACTTCAGTTAAAAGTAATATATCAGTATTGGTTTATTAATTGTAACAAATGTACTATACTAATGTAAGATGTTAATAATAGGGGAAACTGGGTACAGAGTTTATGGGAAATCACTACTATATTTTTTCTGTAAATCTGAAAATGTTCTAAAAATAAAGTTTATTAACAAAATATGCTACTTGATTCACATGAAATAGAAAAAAAAGAGCCCCCAAATAATTAATACTGATAAAAATAGAAATTAAATCATTCACTCTGATGACTTTAGACAGCTTTGATGATGATGGTGTTAGTAGTCTACACAGAGGTGACAAAAAGCTTCCACATTTGTGCTCTATATATTAAGATAAATGAGAAAACAGACCATTCTATCTAAACTCTCTATCTTTAATTTTACTGTGCAATTTATATTTTACCTTCAGAATCTTAAAATACTCTTTGTTTTAAATAATATTTCCTTGGGAATTCCCTGGTGGTCCAGTGGTTAGGACTTGGCACTTTCACTGCTGGGGGGCCAGGGTTCAATCCCTGGTCAGGGAACTAAGATCCCACAAAACTTGCAGTGCGGCATGCATGCATGCATGCATAAATAAATAAAAATTTAAAATTCCCCCTTATTATAGAATTAATACATATTCATTGTAGAAAATTTGGAAAGTATCAAAAAGTGTAAAGAAGAAAATGACAATACCTACAATTGCACCATCCAGTCATAAGAAGTTTTTTAAAGTTTTAGTATTTATTTTCTAGACATAACATTTTATTTTAATAAAATATTTCTGAGCATTTCTATATGAATATGATCACATTTAAAACATTACTGAACCTCATTCAGGTCATTTTGCCATATACTGTGTTCTAGAGTTTGAGTATATTGAATCATTGGGTAAATATTTTTGGAGAATGCAAATAAGTTTACATATAATTATATTAGTGAGAAGATATCATATAAATTATGCCTATGTAATGACATTTTTGACTGAATGTATTTGTCAGTCAAATAATATAAGTCAATTGAGTTTTAAAACTATCCAAACTGATTGACATCTTAGACATAGTCAATTTGATTGAAAATCCTTTTCTTCACTCATGAATCATTCATTCAATGAATATTTGCAAACCTGCTATGTGCCAGGCACTGTTTTAGGCTCTAGGCACATAGGTGAACCAACGAGATATAGTTCCTAACTTCACAGAACTTATATTCTCGTGGGGTGGCAAATAAATTATATATATGTGTGTGTATATATATATATGTGTGTGTGTGTGATATGGTGATATGTGCTATTGAGAAAAATCAAGAAGGAAGCACACTAGGAAATGAGGGTGGTGAGTGCAAGAGGATTGGACTGCCTTCTATTCATAGGGTTCTAGGGGAGTCCTGGGCTTTCTATAGTTACTACGGAAAGGGCATATCAGCACCTAAAAAGTTGATAGTGAATGTAAGGTTGAAAATTTTGCAGGATAGTGGGATAGAGGTCTTTTTGTGAACACCCTAAATTCAGAACCCTTTTTTTTTCTTAACATCTTTATTGGAGTATAATTGCTTTACAATGGTGTGTTAGTTTCTGCTTTATAACAAAGTGAATCAGTTATACATATACATATGTTCCCATATCTCTTCCCTCTTGCATCTCCCTCCCTCCCACCCTCCCTATCCCACCCCTCTAGGTGGTCACAAAGCACCGAGCTGATCTCCCTGTGCTATGCGCAGCTGCTTCCCACTAGCTATCCAGAACCCTTTCTTAACTACTGTCCTGGTGAAATGGAAGTTGTGGAAGAAGCAGTCTTACCTGTGGAGCTTCTGTGTGCTTTTGTAACTACTGCTAATGGCGGTCCAAAGGCTGGGGGAAGTGACTGTCTAATCATGTAGATGAATTTAGCAAAAAACCAAGGTGGTTTTACCTCAGCCCTGTGGTGTCAAGTCTATCCATGAGAAAGCTCTTTTTATGAGACCTCTTCATAGGTAACTGTGCAGGATGTCCCTAAATGCCTTTATAGTTTGAAACCTTAGAACTAGCTAACTTTCTGACCCCCAATATAATTGTCTGTAAAAATAAGATGGTAGGATTTCTGGTCTCGCATGTAAGGAATTTAAAAGTCTACACTTTCTATACTAACAATGAGTAAAGAGCTGAACAAACTGAAAAATAAATGACCTTTCTTAGATCCATTATACAAGGGAGGTCATAGGGCAAACCACTGCCCCCCCAAATTTCAAAGACTGACAAGGAGATAAAGAGAAACACAATTTACCAGTGCACAAACCCATGAGCAGAAATCTCTGTGAGAGCCAGTGTTGAGGGTAAGAAAACTTAAACTGTAGTTGATGACTTGCTGGAGGCTCAGTGTGGACAAGACTGAGACTTAAAAACTCCAGGAGGACTGTCACAGGTGGGTTTTACCTCTGGGAGCTTTACCAGGCCCTCACGGTGAATATCAGAGAAAAATCCCCTCATGCTTCAGGCAGGGTGAGGAGAAAAGGAACAATTTTGAAACATGGAGTATTCTGTTCTTCTTAACAAGGCCTGCCCTGAGGAGAAACTTTTTAACCAGAGCCTAATCTGCTGGGGTATTATCAGAGCCTAACTGACTTGGGGGAAGGGAAAAACCCGAGAAGCTGTGAAATTCACAGTCCACTGGCACAGGCTCACCAAAAGACTGAGAGCTAATGGGAGGACTATAGAACACTTATCTCCTTCCGCATTGTACCAATACATTACTAAAGGCCTAATTAACACAATTCCTTTTGACTGGTACATCATGTCCACCTTTCAACAAAAAAATAACAGGGAAAAAGCCCACAGTTTGAGTAGACTGAACAAGCATCAGAACCAGAGTCAAATATGGCAGGAATCTTGCAATTATCAGAAAAGGAATTTTTTTTTTTTTTCTTTGCGGTACGCGGCCCTCTCACTGTCGCGGCCTCGGCTCACGGGCCCAGCTGCTTCGCGGCATGTGGGATCTTCCCGGACCGGGGCACGAACCCGTGTCCCCTGAATCGGCGGGCGGACTCTCAACCACTGTGCCACCAGGGAAGCCCGGAATTTTTTAAAAACTATAATTAATTAATATGCTAAGGGCTTTAATAGAAAAATTAGACAACATGCGGGAACAATGTAAGCGGAGAGATGAAATACCTAAGAAAGAATAAAAAGAGAGGCTAGCGATAAAAAACAATCTAACAGAAATACAGAATGCTTTAATGCGCTCATCAGTAGACTGAACATAGAAGAGGAAAGAATCTCTGAGCTTCGGTATATAACAATGGAAACTTTCAAAACTGAAAAGCAAGAGAAAAAAGACTGAAAACATAAAATGTCCAGGAATGGTGGGACAATGATAAAAGGTATAACATATATGTAATGGCAATACCATTCAAAGCAGTAATGAATGAGAATTTCCCCAAATTAATGTCAGACACTAAACCTTAGATCCAGGAAGCCCCGAGAACAATAAGTAGAATAAGTAGGATAAACATTAAAAAATCCTACACCTAGGCATATCATATTCAACTTCAGAAAATCAAAGATAAAGAAAAAAATCCTGAGAGAAGACAGAGGAATCCAAACATATTACCTATAGAGGAACAAAGGTAAGAATTAACTCCTGTTTCTCCTCAGAAATCATGCAAGCAAAGAGTGCAGTGAAATATTTAGTGTTTAGAGAAAAAAGCTACTAATCTAGAGTTCTGCACCCTGTGAAATCATCCTTCAAAAGTGAGGAAGAAATAGACTTTCTCAGACAAACAAAAATTGAGAGAGCATATAGGCTAAAACTGTCTTTGTTTGCAGATGACATGATCGTCTAAGTAAAAATCCCAAACAACAAAAAACTTCCTGAAACTAATAACCAATTATAACAAGGTTGTAGAATTCAAGATTAATACACAAAAGTTCATTACTTTCCTATATACCAGTAATGAACAAGTGAAATTTGAAATTAAAAACACATTTACATTAGCACTTTCAAAAATGAAATAATTAGGTATAAATCTAACAAAATATGTACAAGATCTATACAAGCATCTTATATGAGAAAACCCATAAAACTGACGAACAGAATCAAAGAAGCCTAAATAAATGAAGAGATACTATATGTTCATGTATAAGAAGACAATATTGTCAAGATGTCAGTTCTTCCCAACTTGATCTATAGATTCAATGCAATTCCCCCCAAATTCCAGTAAGTTATTTTGTTGATATCAACAAACTGATTCCAAAGTTTATATGGAGATTCAAAAGACCCAGAACAACCAACTCAACAATGAAGGAGTACAAAGTCAGAGGACTTGACACTATCTACCTCAAGACTTACTATAAAATTACACTACTGAAGACAGTGTGGTATTGGTGAAAGAATAGACATAGATCAGTGGAACAGAACAGAGACCCAAAATAGACCCACGTAAATACAGTCAACTGATCTCTGACAAAAGGAGCAAAGGCAGCACAATGGAGAAGAGACAGTCTTTTGAACAAGTGGTACTGGAACAACTGGACACGCACATGCAAAACATTGAATCTAGACACAGAACTTACACCCTTCACAAAAATTAATTCCATATGGATCTCAAATCTAAATGTAAATTGCAAAACTATAAAACTTCTAGAATATAAGAGAAAACCTAGGTGGCCTTGGATATGGCAATGACTTTTTGATACAACACAAAAAGAACAAACCATGAAAAAAACAATTGATTAGCTGGACTTAATTAAAATTAAAACCTTTTGCTGTGCGAAAGACAACGTCAAGAGAATGAGAAGACAAGCCAAAGACTGGGAGAAAATGTTTGCGTGAGACATATCTGATAATGGACTGTTATTCCCAACACACAAAGAACTCTTAAAACTCAGCAATAAGAAAATTAACAATCTGAGTAAAACATGAGCAAAAGACCTGAACGAACTTTGACTAAAGAAGATATACAGAATGCAAGTAAGCGTATGAAAAGATGTTCAACATCATATGTCATTAAGTAATTGCAAATTAAAACAAAGAGATGCCACTACACCACTACTAGAATGGCCAAAATCCAAAACACTGGAAATACCAAAGACTAGCAAGTATGTGGAGCAACTGCAACTCTCATTTGTTGCTGGTGGGAATACAAAATGGTACAGTCACTTTATTACACAGCTTGGCAATTTCTAAACTAAACTTACTATATTATCCAGCAATTGCACTTCTTGGTATTTACCACAGTAACTGTTGGGCTGCACCCGCTAGACCTACAAGACCTGTATTTGCCCAGTTTTAAGAATGAAGAAATAGCCTGGTGTCAGGAACAGAGACATCCATGGTGTAATGGATCGGGGAGCTTACATATCTGAAGGTCCTGGAGCTACATGCTACTGTGTGCAGAGGGGAGCAGGGCAGGACATGGCAGCAGTCTTGGCTCAGGGGGAGGGGGAGGTTACCAGTTACAGGGGGAATTGACATCCGATTGGCTCATCGGTTACCAGGGAAACTAGCAGAGGGGCACACCCCTCACTGCCCCTTTGATAAGCTGTCATGGTGGAGCTGTTCTGATTTAAAGGTTAGAACAATCACCAGCTGGGGCAGTGGCAAGTCTGTAGAAGGTCAATCCTGTGAGTAGGGTATAGGTGAAGCAGGCACTGGTCGAGCAGGGGATGTACAGAGAGCAAGAGAACAGCCACCTTGGGTGACCTGATCATACACTTCACCCCTGCATACCCTGAAGGACCCTTACAATCTTGTTCCATCCCCCTTCCACAGTATCCCTGAGGTCAGGTATGTAGAGGGGAGCTGCCACCAGATACCACAAATACAATACAGAATCCAGCAGCTAAAGAATATCAAAAGTAAGATACCTCGTATGCTAATAACAGTCATTCACCAGGATGCGGGCAAATTTTGGAGCCAAGCGCTTACCAGGTCAATGGAGAGGGAGTCAACGATGGCAGTGTCCTGTCCAGTTATAAGGAAGGTGAGCCCACCCCTGGTTTTCACAAACCCAGAGCCACCCCCATGGGGAGCAGCATGCCCTGGCCCTAAAAGAAACATCCTGGTGGCCTAGCCAGGAGGCAGCAGTCACAGTACAGGTCTGCTACTCCATGTTACACTGAGTGCCATTGCGGGGGGATCCACTAGGTCTTTTTAAACGAAAAACAGTTAATCCCACTAGTTGGACTTGTGTGTCCAGAAGCCAGCCTTTTCCACTCCACACTGCATAGCCCAGGGAGGCTCATGGGCAATCAGTTGTACAGTAACGTTTACTGACGCGTGGTCCTTCTGATGTATTGGCATATAGGACAGGAAGATGGTGAGAGCCTTTCCCCCCGTCCCTTGTCCCCACATAGTCACATTAGCTGGGTCAACTTTTTATGGAAGTCCAGAGGAGGACAAAAATGCCATCTCACCGTAGACCCAGCAATTAGCCTCATTTTGCAGTGAGGCCATTGTTGCTTCCCAGTCCTCCAATAGATTTCCTTCACTCAGGCGAGGGATGAAATGTAAGACATCTAACAGGCACAACACAGGGAAGATCGTGACCATGAAGCAAAATACAAGCAGTAACCACACCTGAAATAATACCACACCTGCCTGTGGTTTTTGTCCTGGTCTTCAATACTGTTCAGAAAACTCAAGTTTTCAGTAATACAGGAACGTGTCCAAAATCACATGTACAATGGTCACCTAGTTTTACCTCGGATGTCTGAACCAAAGCTACTCCAATTTGACTTTCAAATGCATTTCTTTCCACAGTGGCCAAAGCAGATGTATAATGCATGCTCGATAGGTCATGGAACAGGCCACTCTGGTCAGTAAAATTTAAGTTAAACCATGTATAAGCCAGAATGACTTCCTCATACCTCCACACGTGAAGATTTTCCCATCATTTCCACTTCTGATTGCAAATCTTTTGATAGACCAAAGTATATGTCCCTTGAAGCCAGGGTGAATACTGCCTGCCTACCTGCCCTGGGCTCAGATCATGTCCCTAGGGGCTAGGCCTCCTTTATATTTGCACAGTTATCCACATTGGGGGAAAACTGATCAGAGCAATCTCAGAGGTATGTTGATGGGGAGATATTTTATAGGCTATACATTTTACCATTTATACCAAATTGTTACACAAGCACTGTACACGTGCTTTTAGCAGCAGACTTAAAGCAAGCAGCGTTACACATCATGAGTAGTTATACTCTGTGACAACTTCACTAGATAATTTTCTTTTCCTCCTGAACATCAGAGTAAATGTGTGGCTGACACAATAACTCTTATAAATCTAGACCTCGATTAACAGGACTAGAATTTAATATCTATTGAAACATAATACTTTTCTCTCTAAATTACCCTCATCTCCCCCAAATATAGCCAAATCAAGACTGACTTGTTTGTAAAATAAGTCTGGTCAATTGACCGCAGAGGCTCCTCCAAATTGGCTGTGGAACTCCTCAGAAGGAGTCTCAGACTGAATTCCCAAAAGGCCTCTCAAGGCCAGGAAAGCCATACCAGAAGCCTGCCATCAGGCCCCACCTCGGTGTATTTCCCTCTTTTAGAGGTCCCCAAAATTTTGAGATTCCTGCACATGCCTGGAGACAGTCTTTCCCATTCACCTGATAAGGCTGCTCAGAACCCAAGAGTCTCCAATTTCTGGAGGGACCAGGCAGAGAGAAAAGAAAAACGTTTCAATTCTACCCACAGGTGTAGTTTACCAAATTGCCTTAGGTTGTAACTAACTTGAGGAGAAGGCCTTCCCTATATCTGGAAAATACAGATCAAAACCAGTAATATTCCAGACAAAAGACCATAAAAATTATGATCATATTCACCAATCCTTCTGTTAACTTTTTATGAAGCCATCAGTGTTTCCCTTAGGACTCTTTAATTTTTAACCCAGTTCAGCAGTATGACCTGAAATTTATCAGAGACCTATATTTGTCAAAGTGTTCTTCCTATGAATCTTCTTGAAGCACTTTTGCAAAAGCATCAGAGTACAACTGTCTAAAAGTGACAAAAGATTTAAAAAGGCATGGTTAAACACATGATTACAATGTAATTACTAAAGAAACTTGGTTACAATAACTACAATTATGACTGGTTATAATCTTAACCTTTAAAAACTTTAAATCTCTGGCAAAAAAACAAGAATCAAGTAATTGTGAACTGTTTACCATACCAGCATTTCCTGATTGGAAAATTTACACTTTAGTCTTTCTCTCCTAAGAAGGCAGAGGTAGGTAAGCTTAGACCTGCCCAGCAATTAATGTTCCAATATTTTATCCAATTTGAAATGACCCAGATAGTCAACGAATTCTCTTCATTTAACTTAATTTAGTTGCAAGTTACCAAAATCTGGAGAAACTATTATAGATAGATATTCCCACAACATAACTATTCCTATAGAGTTTAAAAAGGTCTCTCTCTCTTTTTTCTTCACTCTCAGGGATCAGATGATAAAAGTTCCTGAAAGCCCAGGTAGGTCATTTACATCTCAAAGGCACAAGAAGAGAAATACCAGATTGCTTCTAGAAAGCTAGCTTCCTCTAAGTGCATGAGCAAAAACCAGTTTTAGAATGTCAAAAGATTCCAAACTTGGCCATTTTCACGGATTTTTTTTTCCAGTTTATACAAATAACAGTAATAGACAGTAATACAAATCATTCACTCACAGTCACATGCCTCACTTTCAGAGGAACAAGAGTCAGCATTCGACATGAAAAGATGCTCATCATTCCTAATTATTAGAGAAATGCAAATCAAAAGTACAATGAGGTACCACCTCACACTGGTCAGAATAGCCATCATTAAAAAGTCTACAAATAACAAATGCTAGAGAAGTTGTAGAGAATAGGGAACCCTCCTACACTGTTGCTGGGAATGTAAATTGATACAGCCACTATGGAAAACAGTACAGAGGTTCCTCAAAAAACTAAAAGTAGAGAATGGACTTGAGGACACGGAATGTGGGAATGGTAAGCTGGGATAAAGTGAGAGAGTGGCATGGACATATATACACTACCAAATGTAAAATAGATAGCTAGTGGGAAGCAGCCGCATGGCACAGGGAGATCAGCTTGGTGCTTTGTGTCCACCTAGAGGGGTGGGATAGGGAGGGTGGGAGGGAGACGCAACAGGGAGGAGATATGGGGATATATGTATATGTATAGCTGATTAACTTTGTCATATAGCAGAAACTAACACACCATTGTAAAGCAATTATACTCCAATAAAGGTGTTAAAAAAAAAGAACTAAAAACAGAGCTGCCATTTGAGCCAGCAATCCAACTCCTGGGCATATATTCAGACAAAACTATAATTCGAAAAGATACATGCACCCCTATGTTCATAGCAGCACTATTTACAGTAGCCAAGACATGGAAACAACCTAAATGTCCATAGACAGATGAATGGATAAGAAGATGTGGTACATATATACAATGGAATATTACTCAGCCATAAAAAAGAATGAAACAACGTCATTTGCTGCAACATGGATGGACCTAGAGATTATCATACTAGTGAAGTCAGAAAGAGAAAGACAAATACCATATGATATCACTTCTATGTGGAATCTAAAATTTGACACAAATGAACTTATCTATGAAACAGAAACAGACTCACAGACATAGAGAACAAACTTGTGATTGCCAAGGGGGACGAATGGATTGGGGGTTTGGGGTTTGCAGATGCAAACTGTTATATATAGAAAGGATAAACAGCAAGGTCCTACTTTATAGCACAGGGAACTATATTAATATCCTGTAATAAACCATAATGGAAAAGAATATGTACATATTATATATATATATATATACGGATCACTCCAGATATATACATGTATCTGAATCACTTCGCTGTACAGCAGAAATTAATACAACATTGTAAATCAACTATACTTCAATAAAATAAATTTTAAAAAAATCAGCATTTAAGTTAACCTTCACCTCAGCTGTTGGCTCAGCCTCCGTGGTCTTAATTTAAAAATCAACAGCCAAGCCACAGCTGCAGCCCATTCTTTTTTCCCACTGTAATGGCTGCTAGTAGCCCCACAGCAGCCTTGGGGGCTGTTGAATTACATGAATCCTCTGTACTCTCTTGGTGGCCCCCATTCATCAAGGACAGCCACCACAGGGCCCCACATACTAGTGGACGGCCACCCCGGGATTACTTCTGCAACTTTCAGGCAGGAAAGCTGCTAGTAGACAGCTGCCGCAACTTTCCATTGCCCGTCCTTATTTCCCGACACCTCGGCGCTCACTTGAGTTTCCTTGGTCTCCTGGCTGCTCTGCCAATTGTTGGGCGGCACCCCCAAGCCTCTGAGGCCTGTACTTGCCCAGCTTCAAGACTGAAGAAAGAGCCCAGAGTCAGAAACAGAGAAACCCATGGTGTAATGGATGGGGGAGCTTACATGTCTGAAGCCAGGTCCTGGAACTACACGCTACTGCCTGCAGCGGACGACAGGGCAGGAATGGTGGGAGTCTTGGCTCCAAGGGGAGGGGGAAGTTACCAGTTATAGGGGGAAGTGACATCTGATTGGCTCATCGGTTACCAGGGAGGAGCACACCCCTCACCGCCCCTTTGATAAGCTCTCAAGGTGGAGCTGTTCTGATTTAAAGGTTAGAACAATCACCAGCTGGGGCAGTGGCAAGTCTGTAGCAAGGTCAATCCTGTGAGTAGGGTATAGGTGAAGCAGGCACTGGTCCAGCAGGGTATGTACAGAGAACAACAGCACAGCCACTTAGGTGACCATACCCCAATGAAAACTTAACGTCTATGAAAAAACCTGCACGTGGATGTTTATAGCAGCTTTATTCATAATTGCCAAAACTTGTAAGTCCTAGATGTCCTTCAGTATAAGAATGGGTAAATAAACTGTGGTACATCCAGACAATAGAATATTATTCACTGCTAAAAAGAAATGAACTCTCAAGCCACTAAAAGACATGGAGGAACCTAATGCATATTATTAAGTAAAAGAAGCCAGTCTGAAAAGTCTACACGCTATAGGATTTCAACTATATGACATTCTGGAAAAGGCAAAACTATGGAGATAGTAATAAGTCTGTGGTTAACAGGAATCAGGGAGGAGGGAGGGATGAATAGGAGGGGCATAGAAGATCTTTAGGGCAGTGAAACTACTCTGTGTGATACTACAATGGTGGATACGTGTCATTATATATTTGTCGAAACCCAAAGACCGTACAACAACATGAGTGAACCCTAATATAAACTGTGGACTTTGGATGATAATGATGTGTCAACATAGGTTCATTAATTGTAACAAATGTACCACTGTGGTGAGGGAAATTGATAGTGGGGGAGGTTTTGCATGTATGCATACTGTCTGTACTTTTGCTCAATTTTGCTGTGAATCTAAAACTGTCCTAAAAATAAAAATTATAATTAAAAAAAATGAAATGGTGTGGCTGGGTTGTCTAATGAAGTATTCTACTGAAAAAAATCCACAAAATTATTTAATTTTTCAGAATATTTCAACATACATTGCTATAAAACATAAAACGATAAAATACAGAGATAAGGAAACACATAATTTATTTTCATATAGCTTTTCAGTTGGGTTCACCATTTATATAATAAAAGACCATAAGAAATTGCTACTTCTTAAAAAAAAAAAAAAGGGACTTCAGGTGGTACTAGCAATTAAGACAAAACTAAAACACAAGACAATCTTGCAAATGTTGCCAGGAGGTTGAGTAGTTTATAGGAGATATGAGCTGACATTTGAGACAAGGTTGGTGATTTAAGGTTCAGATTGGAAATGGTTAGTTATGTTTTATTCCGTAGTTTGAACGCAATGGAATCAAGCAGTATATGATGGGGTGCTTTTAATTTCTTTTTCAGCTTTATAACTTTTCTGAGCCGAGGAGCTACATATCAAACCAGAACCATCCTGAAAGCTAATGAAGAAATGCTTTTTCCATTCAAGGGAAAACAATTAATCATTTTTCCTGGGAGCTTTAAGAAATTTCTTTTTCTCTACCTATTTTTTTCTTTTTCTTCCTATTTAGTTGCTCACACAGAGTTCTGTTATTTTCTCATTGGAAAGGGCTAGTGGACTGATGATTTAAAAGTGTAAAGTGCTAAGGTGATGGAATTATCAGAGCAGATTATATCCTTAGCTATGTGTATTCTTATTCGTAGACCAGTCCACAAACCATTTTCTCTTCTTTCTTCACATCTCACCATCTAGAGCTGTGTAGAAAATTCATTCAGTTAGTGGTTCATTCAATGATTATTTATTGAGCACTTTTTATGTGTGAAGTGCTTTTCTGGCATATAATACTAAGCAAAAGAAGAATCACTTTGCCCTCATGGAGCTTACTGTTGACTAGAAGAGATGGACATTAATCCAGTAATAACATAAATTGATAAGGGCTAGGAAAAGGCAATGTATAAGAGGGTATAATAAGAATTCAGCTTTGGGAAGTCAGAGATAACTGTCCCTAAAGAAGTGAAAATTAAGCTGAAGTCAAAGAATAAACAGAAGCTATCTGGTGAAAGAGGGCAGGAAAGAGCATTCCAGGCAGAAAATATTTAGTTAAATATGTTGTCATAGACAGGGCTTAATATGAGTTTACTGTCAACACATAACAATAGATAATAGAATAATTGCTAACCCAAATGCTACAACCGATTTTGCACTAAATATGTATTTTAAACTCCAAAATTATTATATTGGATCTGTTCGGGAGATGAGATCATGAGTGGGTCTTTTTTCTTTCTTATTTTTCTAAACATAGTTGAAACACTTTCATATAATAGGAGTATTTTACAAAAAAACAAACAAAATAATTGCGTTACCTCTATTGTGTTTTCCAGATAGCTTGCATCCTTGTAGTGTTTCCCATTCAACATCTTATTTTCAATCAATGTAACCTGATTTTTCTCAAAAATACAACATTCTTTAAAAAGCCCCCATTTATAACTTATGCCATTCTTGGCTCAGAGGACAGCCTTATAAGGGAAGGGGATGCTGTACCCTGAGAGGGACCTCTCGACCAGTCAGAATGCTCATTATCAGTCCAATTATCCCCTGATAATTGGCCTGCCTGTGGGAATAATAGGCCGGGATGATTTAACTCAGTGCTGACATATTCACAGCACCTACACACTGCATTCTAAACTTCTTATTTTTTCCTTAAATAATGGAAGAATCTGATTCTAGCTGTTAGAATACTTTATTTGCTCAACATTTAACTTCCTGTGAATACTGAAGAACCACTCTGCTGAGACCCAAGGAATGTGCCTTGTTTGTACAAAACTTTGCAATGTTGGCAATAAATCTTACATAACGTCCAGCTTTCTTATTTTGTCTCTATACGACATTCTCCAAAAAGACAAGTCTCCTTGGACTCTGTGAAATTTAGTCATAGGATAACACTCTTAGAATGGAGTCACTTGGCTTGTAAATGCTTACCAGCATTTCAACACTTCTAGATGGCTGGCTGATGTCCAAATGAGTCTAGGGATTGGCCAAGGAGAGGAATCGTGATGGAATTTTACAGAGGATAGGGTATTTGCTTTTGTGTGTTTCTTGAAATAATTAGGTTGAATTAGGTTACACTCATGGTATAGTGTTCTAAAGTTTCCAATTTGAGATTCAAATGTCCTCATTTTTTTACATCTTGTGCTCCTGAAAATTTGTTAGCAGGATGAGGATATTTGGATCCTTTAGGTCTCCTTTTTTTAGCTGCATAAATTTATCTGTTTAATAAATAATTCACACACTGGCCAGAAACCAAGTGGACAAACTGTACTAACTAACCCTTTAATACTTGGCTCCTTTGTATAATGACCCAGCCCCATTATTAGATAATGAAAGAGTGTATGAGAAAGTGGGAGATTATTTATGATGGAAACAAAATGAAACTAATGGGACAAGATTTGAAAGCTGTGATGCATGAAAGGTGCTATGCAGACAGCTCTGGCACCATGACAAACAGAGATAAAGGCTCAGTGGGAAGCAACAGTGTGAACATGACTATGATGAAGAAAGAATGGATTTCCTGAATGAATCCTTGCCATCTGGTGTTTGTTTAATACACAATGAAGGTCAAATGGCTACTGATCCTTTTTTCTATAGTCCAGTGACTACAAGTATGAGAGGAATCAATGAGTTTATCGATATGCCTGGAAATGACTCACCATATGATCTGATTGATTCAATAAAACTGAAGTAACTTGTCATTACTCTTTCAAATGTGGTTTGGATCTATAACTACAATTCTGTATTTTTAAAGCCAATTTGCTAGATCAAATGTGACTGGTACTTTTATCAAGATTAATGTTTTGAAGCACTTAATTTTATAGGTATGAATGATTAATAGGGAGGGTCAGGAGGAAAGTTTCTCATAAAGCTGAGTATTCCTCTTATTTTCCAATAGAGCTGTTAAACATTTGTTTCTGTTGATTGGTGGTGGATTAAAGAAATCTTTTTTCCCCCACTTTGCCTTTTCTATGTATGAGATTGATTACACACCTATTTTTTGTAATTATTCCTAGGCGACATGTTAACTTTGGTGAAATATGTTTATTAAGCATTATATTTTGCAGAATATGCTTTTGTAGACAAAAATGTTTAGTGAGCATTATATGTAAACAGCATTTACACTTCGGGGAACTCATGTGTAAGTTGAACATATTATTTTATATAACATTCTCTTTCCTGAAGATTGTTCTAGTAATGAACTGCCACAGTGTGATCCTGGTACTCTTACCCTCTACTGTTGAAGCTGCAAGGTTTTCTTTGAGTTCTTTTCTAAAGACTAAAATAAAAGATACTTTTCTCACATTAATATTTCTCAGCTGCCATGAAAACAGGGATGGGAGAAGCCAAAAATAGAGGAGCCAGCTGTGGGAGGCTGCTTTTTTTTTTTTTTTTTTTTTTTAGGACAACTCAGAAAAGTCTTTCAAATTCATTCCATAAAGAGTGTGTTAATGCAAATAATGTTTCACGTGCCTGCATGCTATATTTTAGAAGCTGATATACACTCAATTGTGACACAGTGAATGTTATCTGACTGTTGTAGAGGTAGTAGAATTGCTAAGTTTGTCTCTGGGGTAGATCCACTTAGTATTCTTTATCTCTTCTCTTTTTGAAAAGACTCTCTTTACTGAAGCCAGTTATTTAAAATAAGAGTGGGGCAATTGTGAAAAAAATTCTCTTCTTCCTCCAGTAGACTCAATGTGTTTCATTCTAGATGTTACACATTTTGTTGGTGTTTTGACTTTTTTCCCCTGAACATAAAGGTATTACATGTTCCCCTGACTATGTAAAAGAAAAAACAAAACTGAGTTATCCATCAACCCAGTGTGCAGAAGCACCATGTTTCATATGTTGGCTTCTTTATTTTTTCTTTGTTTAACTGAGGTAATACTGTAAATACAATTTTATAAATTTGATTTTCTTTTTTTTTTTGCTTAACATCTTATCCAAGTATTTTATGTTCATGAAGCCTTGTCTGATACTTTCATACCCAGGTGGAACAGCCACTCCCTTCCTCTATGTACCCACTGTGCTGTGATGTTATATTCCAACATAGTACCTTTAGCACTGGGTTTGTATTTGTTTATTTACCAGCTGTTAAAGCTTAGAAAGCAAGAACTTACATTTTATTTGTCTTTGCAACATAAAAAGTAGGAATCTACTGATTAAAAGTACAGACAACAGCAGATATTTACCTGATAATTAGAATTGCCCATCTACTGGGGATATTAAGACAGGGGGTTGATACAAAAGAAATATTGTTTTTTGTACTTGGTAGGAATTTGGATTCTATAACATAGAAGGACCTTTAAAATTTCAAGATACTAAGATTCTATTTGAGTGACAGATTAACTGCTTAATGGCTGGGCATGCCTCATCCTAACATATAAAGTCAGGACTGGGTATGAAAGGATAGGTATAAAAGGTTCATTACCGGGTATAAAAGGATGTTAGCTTTTATGATCAACTAGCCATTGTTTTTTAACTAGCATCATTTACATATGTATTTTTTTTCCAGCTTTACTGAGATATTATTGACATATAACCTATGTAAGCTTAAGGTGTATAGCAAGATGATTTGATTAACATGTATACTGTGAAATGCTTACCACAATAAAGTTGGTTAACACATCCATGCCCACACATAATTACCGTTTTGTGTGTGTATGGTGGTAACTTTTAAGATCTACTCTTATAACAACTTTCAAGTATGTAATGCAGCATCGTTAGCTATAGTCACCACACTGTACATTAGATACCCGGAACTTATTCATCTTATAGCTAGAAGTTGTTATGCTTTAACCAACATCCCCCCATTTCCCCAACACCCCAGCCCCTGGCAACCACCATTCTACTCTGTGTTTCTGAGTTTGGCTTTGTTAGATTCAACATATAAGTGAAAACATACAGTATTTGTCTTTCTCTGTCTGACATTTTACTTAGCATAATGCCCTCAAGGGCCATCCACGTTGTTATAAAAGACAGGGACTTAGTACTTTTGAACGTAACTGGCCACCATTTAAAGGGTCATATACTATACATTCACCAGGCCTCAGAGGCCTTTAGGTAGCAAATGCCAACAAGGTAGATGGACAGGCAGACCGAGCTGTGGGTTCTCTGCTTATACTTTGAGATAACTTAGAAGGTAGCTGGATTCAACTGGGACTTGCAAATCTTAAGAGTATAGAAATGACTTCCAGGTTCATTGCCTTGGATTTTCTCAAGGTGAAAGATGCAATAGAAATGTCAATATGTGAATACTGATATTATATTTTCTGTTATCAACCAATAACTTTACCTCTTATGACTCATTTATTCAAAGTTGGCATGAAACTAAGAAGCAGTTCTATATTCAAGTTAGAATTTAAAAAAGTAAATTTGGGATTTATTCAGAATAAATAAACATCATCTATAATCCTTTTCAAATCCATGAATTTTAACTGTATGGTTATTTTGCCTGTTGTTCTTTTTAGAAGCAAAAAATATGTGGGTACATATTGTTTTAAGAGACGGATGTTGGGATTATGCAAATAACTAGTAATTTTAACTATAGGAAATTTTTATTACGTCTCTACTATACTTGCCTGTCATTTTTTAGGATGTGATTCACTAGTTAAAAATATGGTTCTTCAAAAGGGAACCCTCTTGCACTGTTGGTGGGAATGTAAATTGATACAGCCACTATGGAGAACAGTATGGAGGTTCCTTAAAAAGCTAAAAATAGAACTACCATACGACCCAGCAATCCCACTACTGAGCATATACCCTGAGCAAACCATAATTCAAAAAAAGTCATGTACCAAAATGTTCATTGCAGCTCTATTTACAATAGCCAGGACATGGAAGCAACCTAAGTATCCATCAACAGATGAATGGATAAAGAAGATGTGGCACATATATACAATGGAATATTACTCAGCCATAAAAAGAAACAAAACTGAGTTATTTGTAGTGAGGTGGATGGACCTAGAGTCTGTCATACAGAGTGAAGTCAGAAAGAGAAAAACAAATACCGTATGCTAACACATATATATGGAATCTAAGAAAAAAAAATGGTCATGAAGAACCTAGGGGCAAGACGGGAATAAAGACACAGACCTACTAGAGAAGGGACTTGAGGACACGGGGAGGGGGAACGGTAAGCTGTGACAAAGTGAGAGAGTGGCATGGACATATATACACTACCAAACGTAAAATAGATAGCTAGTGGGAAGCAGCCGCATAGCACAGGGAGATCAGCTCCGTGCTTTGTGACCACCTAGTAGGGTGGGATAGGGAGGGTGGGAGGGAGGGAGACGCAAGAGGGAAGAGATATGGGAACATATGTATACGTATAACTGATTCACTTTGTTATAAAGCAGAAACTAACACCCCATTGTAAAGCAATTATACTCCAATAAAGATGTTAAAAAAAATGGTTCTTCATCTATTTTCCAGGTCTCCTTTTTCTTTGGATAATAAAGACTGACATAAAAATATATATATTATATATTTACCATATCTCTCCTGAAAATCATATATGTATACCCCCAATGAAATAACTTGGTATCAAACACCTTAGCAAAAATATTTGCCTGAATCACTGGATTGTAGAAATTCTCCATGAACTACAAATGCTATTATCTATCTTACTAAAAATACTGCCTTCTCAGAGTTAATTTCCCATCTTCTTCCACTGCTCTTGATACTTAGTATAAACTAAGAAGAATATTTCCTGGTCTTAAGGACATAAGGAGTTCAAAGTTTCCCATAAAAACCAATTACAAGAGAAAGAGTTTATTTCTACTTGAGATGAATTTTTAAAAAACTGATACCTGTTTCATTAAGCCCATCCTGAAGAAATTTATGTCTGAAGTATGGGTTATTAATTTGTCACACTGAAAAGCCACAAGGGTTATCACTTCCATTTTAGAATATCATTGATTTGGGCTACCTGTACCCTTATGCTCCCTGTGAAAATATTTTGTTTAAGGTTACATTTTCTCAAAAAGTTCCTATACAAGATACATCAGAAATATACTTTTTATTATTGTAGTTTGTTACATTATTAGTGTTATTATTATTAATGTTATTATTATTACTATTATTTTGCCCCTGGGCTAGCCCCAAAGCTGAAAGTTCCAAGGTTTTGCACTCTGGAGAAAATTATCAGTAAGGGAGTCTGATTACTTCCCCATATAGTTCTGTGCAACCTGACTCTTTAAGTGGTTGTTGTTGATTCTATGGTTGGAAGGAGAAAGTCTGCAGGCCAGGCTGATTAGAACCAGAGTGGTGAATGCTAGACATGTAGTATGGATAAAGCTAGATATCAACCCAGGATTTTTACACTGAGTAAATCTGAACTCTCTGACTTACCTGGAAATTTTCAGACGCACCTAGCCTAGCAACGATTAAGTCTTAATCCATTTCTTTCACATTTTTTTTAGGACTGAGAAATGAACAGGAAACTCAGTTGTGTTGAGGAATATTTAAATATCCTAGACCTTTACGGACATTCTAATGAATTTGGCATAACTAAGGCAAAACAAACTTTTATTTTAAAAATATTTCTATTTTTCAACAAATAAGATTTGGTGCATTTCAACTAATTAATTTTTTAAATTCTTATTAAAAAGGTAAACTATACATAGTTCAAATATCTGAGCTACCATTCAAGACTCCTCTGTGCTATGGAGTGAACTTCCTGGTTTATGGATATTGGGAGTGTGGGAATGTGATAACCTAAGTAAGGATGCACTTTCCCTTTGCTCTGAAATTCCATTTTCCCTCTATCTCTGAGGCGTATTGACTTAAAGAGTTAACTTACTGTGTATTTCTAAAAGAAAATATTAAAAGTTAACTGTCTCAAATACAAAAAAAAAAACGTGTGCATGTATCATTACATTTTCTAATACTCTCCTAGGTAGTCAATTGAGAACTTGGCAAGTAATATATCTCTCCTGAAAATCATTTGGCTCAGCTTTTGGACAGAATCTCCTGAGAGCTTTGTTAGAGAGAAAGGTAAATCTCATTTTAGGCTGAGATTGAAATAAAGGATATTTTTCTCTGGAAAAAAAATACATATTTCAGTGGCTCTTTGTTTGCCTGACATTTGCCCAGCTAGGGTCCCACCTAATGGGCAAGCAACAAAACCAGCTGAAGGAAATTCTAACAACACAAAAGCTTTGAGTAGGAAGATGGCCAGAGAGGATCAGATAATTAACCCCAAGAAGTTGGGTTCAGTGCCTTTATTGGGGGGATTAGAGAGATAAAATTAAGGTCATTTATCTTGTATAGAAGAAGACAGAAGGGTCAAGCACTTAGAAACATGGAGAGGGAAGAGAAGGATAAAGGAGACGGTGCTACTCTTCATTTCCTGCTATGTGAGAAAGGTCAAAATGATGGCACGTCTGAACTTTGAAGAGATGATCTTTCTTTATTGAGATTAAGTTCCCAAAGTCGCATCTAAAGAACTTCCTAAAAGTAGCAACGGGCGTTTCAGGATGAACTTCTAAAGCACAAGGGTCCTTGACTCCATGCTGAAAGTTTCCCAGCTGAGCTAAGCAGTAAACTACTCTGGATAATCAATCCATTTGACCCAAACTGTATCAAGCAATATGGTCTATTATAGACAACTCATAAGGCTTTAACCTCTCAAAATGTCAAAAGGCATCCATTACACATAAAAAATTACATTTTCTCAGCCAAATATACCAACAGTACCTATTCAACAATAACTAAAAACTTAAATTCAGAGAGTAAAATTATCTTTTTCTATATCATGTACCTGTTTTACCTACAATGTCAGAGGAATTATTTTGGGGGTACAACTTTAGAGAGTCCAAGTATTTTTTACAATAAATATCTCCACAATCCCATGGAGGGTACCATGAACATGGAATGCAAATCAAAATGATATATGAAGGATAATATTGTATTTGATTTAAAGACCAGTTCTCATTTTATTCTGACCATTATTAAAGCCTTTTTTAAAAGTATTAATACAATCTGGCCATGGAGAAATCTAATAATTTTCTTTCTGAGCTCTCATTAGGTGTTGTATATATGTACCTAATACATAATCTCAACATATTCTGTTTCATGATATTCAGGTTTGTAGTTTCTAACTTGAATTAAAAGATCAATGGGGACTATATGGTTCTAAGTGACAAATTTAAATGTTCTTGCCATTTACAAAGACACAGATAAGTTTATACACACACACACACACACACACACACACACACACACACACACATACATACGTATATATGGGGGGAGTACACATTTTATAAATACTAACACATTCTGATGACTACTTTTTAATTGTCTTTTCCATATCATAGCACTATAGAGTCAGATCCTAAGAATTAGCTACTATATTTGTAAGAAAAATTGCAAGCAATTTGGAAATCCATAGAATTGAAAAAAGTACTTTCCCTCACCGAATTTGAATGGAAAACAAGCTTAGGAATTTTACACATCTTTGAATTCCAGTGACATTGACAGTTACAAATCAGGTTTCTTCCCTGCCTTGTTTGGGGTGTATGCAAACTGAGTTAATATAGTTCATCATTTTTCACTCAGGGAAATTTTATGACTTCATTTTTAGAAATGAACTCAAATGCAATTTTCCCTTGATTGAGTGACTAAGGCAGTGACTTTACCATGGTATATTGTGGAGGAGAAAAAGTAATCGATGAGTCACAGAAAGTTCTGATGAAAGCACAGATTTTATTCCACTTAGTGATTCATTTGTGACTTTTCTTTCTCTTTGCTTACTTGAAGTGTTTCATTCCCCCTCACTCAAAGCAAGGAGAGAAGGGGCTTAAAAACTGTGTCTTCTCTCTTCACTGTAAAAAAGGCAAAGAGTTAAGGATCCTAGAAGAGAGGGTTTTCCTAAATGGGTTACATCACAGAGTTCTTGGGTACCCCCTACTTTAAATAATGAAGCTAATGTAATTATCAAGTCTAAAGTCCGAGCTTTTTTTTTTTGAAGATGTATAAGAGATAGATTATGGTAAAATCAGGGACAGCATTGGTGCTCTGCTTCTACTGATGTTCTTGAGGTAATTACTGAACTTGTTTCTGTGTACAGACCAACCCTCCATCTTTTCTTCATGGCATTATGACAGCGTCCCTGCCTCACTGGCAACTCAGGTTGGCTGATGTCTAGGTTAAGCTGTGGTGTGTGTGTGTGTGTGTGTGTCTGTGTGTGTGTGTGTGTGGTGATAAACAATTCATAATAATTTTATTCAGATCAATGAACAATTTTCTGCTATTTTGACACACTCTTACCATATTTTGAAAAACATGTTGTCTATCCCAAAGTAAATAGTCTAATTCTTTTTCCAATAAGATCAGACCTATTAACAAATGATACATTAAATGTAGTTTTCTTATTCTGAGAAATAAGAGTTTAAGTAACCAGGATAGGCATATAATTTTTGGTTTTATGTCACATAGTATGACTATAAGGTAAAAATGTTATATTTAAGAATGTCAGGGAGGACACGGGCTTGGCATGCACCATAAGATTCTTCTGAGGATTGTGAAGCTGTCTTTTGCATTATAAATAGGAAAAAGATAAAAATGCCCCTGCTTAGTCCTCAGGTCATGCTAACAATTGCAAAACAATATGCCTGAAAACTCATAATTCTTTCATTCATTCATGTAACAAATGTACTGAATACCTTCCCTGTTTTATATGAATAATACATTTTGTTATACTAAAAATCAGATAGGCAAAGTTACTGATATTCTTTGAGGTTTTATAAGTTCTTAAGAAACAAATACCAAAGAAAAAATGTAATTTAAAAGAGTAAGCTTCATTTATGTTTATTATATGATAGTATTTCCTTATTATAAACATTACTACAACTTAGAAAATCTACCAAATAATAATGTTTTGAGTGGCATAGAAAATACCTTCTAGTAATAGATACAGAAAGATGTAAATCAACTAAACTCAACTGTATGCTAACTGGCCAACACATCTCTCATTTAACCAACAGTGAGGTATTCCACAAGTATCTGGAAATCAAATGGTGATGGTGTAGGCATAAATGCATCTCTAAATTAATTTTCCAATAATAGACAATCTCTAAGAAACAGAAACTTCGAAAAATAAACAAGCATAAGGGCAGAAGGATATTCTGTGTGTGATTTTAATAAGTACGATGTTTTTTGTGTTTAGATGCTGTGGAATTTCATCAACCACATAAAGCATAACAAAAGTAAACTTGGACTAAGGTTTCCTACACACAAGGCGTTTTGGTGTCACTACAAATAAGTCGCTCCCTTCTTAACTACTAGCCACAGTGTTATAAGGGCAAAACACCTACTTTGTTTTATTAAAAAGCCATTTTATTTTTCCCTGCAATCTCTACATTATCAATTTGAAGAGTATGTCATCTATTTATTCATATATATTTACTTGTTTTTGTGTAAATATAGTTATATATATTATATATACACATGTATGTATATTTATTTTTCTAAAGTTTTGTTAGCATAATACAAAATTTCCATCAATAGAGCGTGAATAAATTTTGGGGATACATTAACATAAATAAGACTAAGTGAAATTATCATTCTTCCATGCTAGCATCTGTACCATATTCATAGATAATAGAGCTGAAATGGTTCTTAGAGATGTTTTAATAAAATGTCTCTAATTTATGGATAAAGAAACTGCAATTCAGCAACTTATCCACTATCATACAATTAGTTATATCTACATTCAAACATTTTAATTTAGTTTTTTAAACTTTATATGGCATATAAAATATTTAAACAGAAGTAGAAACAATTTCTGATACTAAAATCCAGTGTTGTTTCCAAGATGATATATTACTAAAACACTGGACACTATTGTCAAAGCCATAGACTTCTGTCAATTTTCTTCTAAATTTGTCCATCTCTAAGTTTTATTCTCAAGAGTATTATAGATTTATAAGAATACATAAATGTGTAAACTGAATGTCCTCATGGCTTGTTATATTTAAAGAGGAAGTTTTACTTCAAAATAAATGATAATATTTTAAGATATAAAGACAACAGCAGTCAATCACAGGTCATAGACATGAATATGTAAATTTTCTTTTTGTATCTCTTCTTGAATAACTCTTTCACCTTTCATGTTTTAATCCACAGAGCAAAATCCAGAGACAGCATGAAAATAGCACTGACAATGTGAATTGTTGAAGAGTTTCTGGCAAAAAAACAAAAAACATTTTACTAGGATTAGAATTATTTCAGATTTTCATCTCTCTTGTACCTTGTTCATAAGTCTGAGCATCTCTTTATGAAAAGTTTTTTGTGCTGACAAATTTAGTAATTCTGACTTCTTACACAGACTGTGCTTTAGACATGACGAATGCTGCTGCAGACATTAAGATTACTGATATGCATTTCATATATATACATTCGGTCATATATGTAAGCTCACTGAGAAACTGATACTATGAATAAGCATGGTAAGAAATGTGGACCATGGTTATAGATCATGGTAAAATTCTCTTCCTTTAGGTCCACTATAGATGTACACCTGGTACATTCAAAGTGTCTGTGGCAATAATTAACAACTACTGGTGCTTGTATCATACAGAAATTTGAAAGTATCATGTGGTTTTTAAATGACACTTGCTTGGTGACAAGTGGCCTAAAGAACTCATTTACTTTCAAATAGCTTAAATATCAAGGGCAAAGTTATTGGCAGATGACACAACAGATGATAATTCCAGTCCTCTCTTCTCCCTTACAGCCCAGAATTTTCACAGTGATTGGAGGTCTGAGGGTGCTGGAATAGTTCAATCAATAGTTATACTGTATCTCTAGCAGTTAGACATAAATTATTTCTTATAACAGAAATAGCTCTTTTGACAAGAACTGTAAGAAAATGAACATTTATTTAAATACATATTGGAAGTAACTTTTTTATTTTTGGTGGGGAGCCCGTGGATTTTGACACTGCTTAATATATTGGCTTAAGTGTAAAATATTGGCACTTAAGTGGTATTCTCACGTTAAGTCTGAAAACATAGTCTCTTTGCTTACACAAATACCTTTAAAAGAGGGTAATTAGTGACCAGTGGCTAAGAAGACCTCTGTGTTGAGAGGTTATGCCTAAGCCTCTTGAAGATTCTCCATGTAAACAAGGCAGACCACATCATTCATTATCCCTCCTTTGTTTACTTGGAAGAAGGTTCAAACTATTTAATGAGAGGATTACCCATACTTCAACTCTATTGAAAAAGATTAATTGATATTTTCCTGTTGGAGGTTTCACCACTTGCATTTGGCTTCCACTCTCCTATTGTTATTGATTCTGTGATCAACAGAGCAGAGTTGCTTAAAGGTTATCCAAATTTCACAGCTTAACGTTACTCAAACTAACTATATTTTATTCTTGTCTCATAGGCTTTGAGTTCCAAGGACTGCTAACTTGTTCAAAGAGACTATGTTTTAAACTTTACTTGTCTAAGTAGAAAATTTTATGACTAAAATCTGGACATTTTGGACAATTTTGCTATGTTATAGATGAAGTAGAGCACCTACTCAAAGTGGAATATTAAAACATAGAGCCAAATTCCACATCAACCTAAAAATAATGAATTTTCCACTCTAATATATGTAGGAAAATTTGAAACATAATTTCACTATCTTACCATCTTCTTGGGAACACAATATAAGAAACAAGATCCCCACCATTTTGAGATACAATTCTGTGATAGAAATCTTTACTAATTTTTCCCCAAAAAATGTGTGTATTATGGACATATGGCTGCATATTTGTATAACACCATTTGCATTTTTCAAACTTGCATTTTTTTAAATCACTAGCTTGGCTTTTGCTGTCAGAATGGCAAACTGCTAGTATATTCATCTAAAATTCCTAGTTTAACTCTTTGTCACTTTAGCATTTTATGTAATGCTAATATGTTCACCTTTTCTTAAAAAAGTAACCTAATATGCTGTAGGCAGTAAAATAAGAAAGACTTCAAACCATAAAGTTTAATAATAGGAGGAGTCACATCATAGTGTGAAAAAAAGGGATAGTGTCAAAATTTGATCTTAGGAAAAAAAATGCTTTTGAAAATTACTGGGGGAAAAAAAAATCATGTTAAAATGATTTTACTTCGGGTGAATTCCCTGGAAGGATTTGCAGTTTTTAGGGTTTTCTAGGGTTATTTTGTAGAAGCAGTTTTAGTTCCTGAACATTTAAACATAACACACTGCAATATAGAACACTAAAAAAAATGATGATGAGAAAATAAAGGTAACAACAATCCCAACATTAGTAATTTATGGAAATTATACTTCCAAGGGAAATGAGTTTTCATTTGCTGTATGCTTGCTAACATACATCCTTACATTTCTTTATTTAATCTTTAAATCTCTTTATGATGCAATGTTGAAAATGAGGCATATCTTGCCCGTGGCCTTGCCACAGCATTTTAAGACACACTTACTTCAATGTCCCCCAGTCCTCAAGAAACAATCTTATTTAAGGGAATCAAGTATCCGCTTAAGGTTGAATAATTTACCTCTCTTACATAATTTATACATATCAAAATTATGTTATCTAAAGAACAAATTTTGACTTGTAATTACATTTCATATAAATTAATTTTCAAATCGACATGACCGATAATCTTCTATTCATAGATAACCAACTAAAGGTCCATGTTACATCTTCTGTATATGTTAAAATATGCACTATTTTAAATTTTGCAATATTGTGCATATATTTGGACATATTGCAGACATATTTGGACATATTGTGGACATATTTGGAATATTTCAGTTTTTCTTTTAATTGACATATTATATGGCTACCTATATTCCCAAGCCACTTCAATCTGCTTCTTTCAAATTATGTTTTTGCAATGTGTTTATCTAATTATTACTTATTTATTAGTTTCAGCAGAAGTATTTAATTAATTAGCATCTGATGCAAAGATAAAGGTAAATACCAGCACGTAAATTATGCTATTGAATAGGTACAAATTTTATTGGTCCTAATGCTGGCAAATGCAGTTAACCTTATTGATTTAGTTGAGTACATTAAAATAACATAATAAAAACTATTTTACCACAAAGCATTATAATATGACCACTGTGTCAGCTATTTTTCCTTCAAAACTTAAATGCATAGCCTAACATCGAACATATTGATTCTTTTAAACAGTCATCCTATAATAAATATGACATTATCACTGCAAGTTCTGGCAGTCGTGTTAGTTGATTAGAGAGTAGGGATGTAATCAGAGGAAGTACTTTGAAAGATAATCTTTCTTTATTCTCTTCCTTTGAAACAGACAGAGAGGGTAACTATGGAATAGCAATTATTGCTGAACTGGCTGTTACATCATCTGTGCTTAATGATGAAATACTGATACTTAAAAGTGATCATCTATCTCCTTAAATATTGAGGATATCAGTACACATATACATTCAATTGCTATAACAGAGATTGTTCTTAGAGCTATGTTAAGAAATTTTAAAAAGTATATAAGCCAATGTCTTTAAGGATTATTTATTAAATCACTGAACACATATATTTTCATTATTCAATATGTGGCAGACAAAATACCGGGAAGCAGGTAAACAAAGATGAATTAGAGCTGATTCCAGCTCACAGTCTAAAGCTATAAAGTATTTAGTTTAAGATCATTAGCACAAATTATTATCTACTCTCATGGATTCTGAAAAAAAATTACTGGTAGAACTAATATAAGTTTCCAGTAGTTTCACCACCCATGAGGTCTTCACCCTAGTTTAAACATTGTTGCAAAGCAATACAAAACTGCAATCCACTGTTGCAAAATGATAAAATATGATCATATTCTAATAATATATTTTAAAACCAAATGTACTTAATCCAGCTATTAAAAGGCATAACTTAAACAGAAGGAACACAAGACTTAAACAAAGCAGAAGACAGCTGTCCAGAAATTATCAATTGCTAACGCACACAGATTGTGATTAAATTTTAATGCGGCTTTTAAGCAAAGATTTTGCTTATCATAGAGAAAGAATCCCAGAGAAAATATTGTTATTGATTTCATCATTTTAGATGTAACTGATCCCTTAAGTAATTTTTCTTGCTTTCAATATCACTTCTAAAAGTGACTGCTTATACTGGGCAAATCATTAGATGGTATGTTCATTTAACATTCTAAGCCAAATGCATAAATTGTTCTCCAGTGCACTCAGAGTCACATCTGCTGAAAACAAAACACAGCATTCAATCCATTGAATAAAAACAAAACATAACTGTAGGATAGCTGGATAGTCAAATCGTGTAAATTAAATGGTATCGAAAATGATATTTTTTATTGATTTTTTTCAGGGAACCCAGTCTTTGGAATTAAAATACACTGATTATCTTTTTTGTAACCCAAATTAACAGTAAGGTAAATGGATCTGCTGGAGCATCACACTAGTTTTAGAGTTTATTTCAGGGAACAGGGTATAAAACTAAGTACCTGCCCCCGTTTTTTAACAGGTAGAATGTCATGTTGGCTCTCTGGATAAAGGTACATATAACATCATTTTATCAATAAAATTATTAAAAATGAGAAGTCATTATAGTCATTTGTTATATTCTAGTGGACCATAATTATTTAACCATGTGTGAGACTGTTAAGGTTAAAAAAAAACAACTTTAGTTTGGCTCACTGGATAGGAGTCAACACTTGGTATCTAAAAATTAGTTATAAGTTTAAGAAATAGATGTACATTGAGTTATATAATTATATGCCTTTATTTATTAATTCAGTAAATATATAGTGAATGCTGACTAAGTGCCAGACACTAAGCTGGGTACCAGTGTGTATGAATGCATATTTATATGTTCTCATAATAAATGAGCAATTATAGACTTGTATATAAGGCATAAATATTGATTCAATTTTTTTCTGTAATGCATATTGTCAAGCACTTTATTAAGCAGTCAATGTGAAGTTTACCAAAAGATCTATATAATGCAATATCTCCTTAAAAGACTAACTTTTCCTATTTTTAGAAATACAGGACATACCTTTTAAACCAAATGAGTTTTAATATGGCAAAAATATATGGCCTAAATTTTAATAACAATCCTGATCTGGTTTTTGAAATTCACATTTTATTACCCTATTTACACTTTCTGCTATTGCATAGGTATTCAATTGGTTGAATTAATATTGGTTCAATTGGTCATTGGCAACACAGGAGAGCCAAACAGCTAAAACTATTCCTATGTGTCCCAAACAACTTCAGATGTAGATAGATGCATATATAGAGAGAGACTGATATATATATATATATGATAATTGATTGGATTTTTCACTTTTTAACCAACTGGCCAACTGGGCCAACTGTTAGTAAAAGAAAGAACACTTTTTGCAAATTCTTATTCGTGTCCTCAATTAACAGATGTTCAAGAATTACACAATCTTGTATGGACATTTATAGAGTTAAAAGAATTCATATTCTAAACAAATAGTATTTGTGTTAATTTAACCCTATATTTAATATTTTCTGAGTATCTCAACATGAGTAAGATGGTTTCATTTATTGACTATTAATTCAATTCTCACTTCCAAACAAATCATTTTGCTTACTGATTAACCTACACTAATCAAATCACATAATACCCTTGAACAGTCCAACACATACCACAATCCAAAAGCCATCTCTGGTTATGTTGTGGTGTATTTTTTTTGTTGTTGTCGGGGAGGGGGGCAAGGAAAGGGAACGACAGAAAAAAAATTTTAGTAATATATTCAATTTTGGATTAAAAAGGGAATCTAGTTTAAATTTTATCAAAAACAAAATTCTTGGTTTAATATCGTTCTGTCACTGACATAAATAACATAATTGTTATTAAGGATATTAGGCATTTTGGATTTTCCAGTAATTATAGCATGTGCCTTCATTTGGTCTTTTACAGAAAGAAAGAAATGGTTTTGCTTGAACTTTGGAAATTCGAAAGTCAAACTTTTCAGGTCATAAATATTTACTTAGTTCAATTAGGGACAATATCACTTAGACTAACATTCTTCTAAACGTCTTAAACTTCAAAAATATCATTATAATCATTTGGAAAATCTAAATTCTATTTGCTAAAATCCTACTGTGTGTTAAATAATGTTGAAAAATACCTGTTTACCTAAATTATAGAAAGCTCTTAATCAAATACAGGGCCAATGAAGTCTCTGTTACTTAGATCTGCAAGGGGCCCCAGCATAACAAAGTGTCTCCTTCAATGTCTCTGTACTCTTCTATGACGGAGTAGAGTACCCATAATTCTTAGGATGTGATAACAACTACAAGGCAGTAGTAAACCAATTTGTTCTCCATTGCTTGGAAACATTCCATTACTTAACATTCATGTTTTCATAACTACTTGCCTAACCTACTGTTGAAGTAAGAAGACCAAGATTCCAGTTTCCACAACATTTCTATAACCAGAATCAATTCAGACCCCCAAAATGAAAACAACCTAGGGAGATTTCAATTTTTCTGACCAAGTGTTGAAAGCTAAGGAGACAAATTTATGTTCAAAAAAGATCAAAGAGTTTAAAAGTGTAAGTTATTTGGAACTATCAGTCATCTCATCTCCTTCATGGCTTACCAGACCTTCCAATATCATTTCTTAAAAAATTTTCTATTTCTACATTAGTTGGTAAACTCAGGATCCAAATTTCCCTTTTACCAAATGCAAAAACAATTCATTCACTTCTGCTTTACTCAAGTGAATCAGTCATTTCTACCATTATTTTAATTAAAGTTAAGTCATTTTTGCCACAGTTGTAATTTAAAATGAACACACACATTCTCAATGGTAGTGATGAGACACAAAGAGAGAGAAGTAGAATTAGATAATTATAAATCCTTGTTGTCTGTAGTCCTTGAATTTAATGGTTTATTGGAAAGATGACGCTTCAAGTTCCCTGTCTGTGAGTGTGCTACTGGTGGAAGTAAAAATGACGTGCTGCTTTCTGTCTTTCTAACTATCCAGGATGAATCAGGTCACGTGATCACGTGGTCCTCTTGAGTTCAAAGATGAAAGTGTGGGAGATGAAATGAAGGGAACTGCTTGGGGTAGCATCATTAAATTTTTTCCTACCCCTCTTGGTCATTGTATCTTCCTCTTGAGCTGTTTTTCATTACACGTACTAAGTTGTCATTTTGGCAAGGCTTTACTAACAATAGCAACAACAATATCTAACACTTCTGAATAACATTTATGTGTTATATGCTGTACTGTTACTAATTCATTTTATGCTCAAAGCTTAAAAGTTGTCCTATTTTGATTTCATTCCCATTGCTGGGAAGTAAACCATGTGCCTGCATTTAACATGTGACATTTCCAGTGTCAACATTACATGGTTAATTCTCAAGGGCTGAAATTTATGAGAAGAAGCAGAGTAGACTTTTGAGCATGAACTAGGGAATTAGACATATTTGTCTAAGAATCTCTATACCATTGCTTGTTCCACAACCAATAGCAACTCATTTAGTTTTCCTATGTCTCAACTACCTCATGTGAGAAAGGGCAGAAAAATATCTTGCAATTTTGTTGAGAGAATTTAATGAGATAATATACTTGAAGTGCTTAGCATTGTATCTATAATGGGGTAAGTACTGAATATTAGTAATATAAATAAAGCATGATGGCATGAAATAGCAGAACTACATGACATTCCATAATGTTTTATCCTAACCCTTTTCACACGTATAAATCTTTCATTCATGGGGGATTACCTGCCAGCAGAAACGAAACTGATAGGTAGAAAGGAAGTCAGACCCTTCAGAGTGTCCCAGAGCAAAACTGGAATACAATCAGATATTAGGAAATTAACATATAGACATGTTGCAGTTTTCAAGCTGTCACTTCAGAATTTATCATTTCCCCAAAGACATTAGTGCAATTATTCACCAAGAGTTTTAATATATTTTCCCCTGTTTTTCTCCTTTTTTTAAAAAAAATTTTCTTTTCTTGTTGGTATGTGGCATTATCTTCCTCCTCAATGTGAAGACTTCCATTTGGAAAGCAAATAAATATCTTTTTCACCAATACTATTATTACTTTTAGATTTACAGAAGTTCTCTTTTTCCTCTCCCCTAAGATCCACGTTTGCAGATTTTCTACAAACTATTTTAAGAGTTACCAATATTATTTTTGCATGACTTTCAGAAATAATTTGAGTGGGCATAATAGTATTTTATTGTTGTTGTTGTTACTAGGAGCTTAATTTTTTCTTTTTCCCTTGTTATAAAGATTATTGAAAAATAGCGGGTCTAAGCTTTAAATAGGATTGAATACATCTTTTAAAGCTAATACTTTATATTGTGCTAAATGACAAAGTGCTTTTTAAAATTGGATGTGTTATGTTGTAAATAATGTTAAAATACAAAGAATCAAGAGTTTTAGGAATCCCAGGGTCTTGCTACATTAATCTCAGGTCAGATACTGTTTTATGAGAGAGCACAGTAATTTAATGGGCAATTATCGATTTAAATTAAATTATAACTTTGGAGACAGTAACTTGCAAATTTAAAACAGTCATATGATATTATGAATTACATCTTATGCACATTAAGAGATCTTAAAGTAAGGAAACCAAAGATAGAAAATATTGGTTCACATTTCAAACCACAATAAGTGTGAATATAGCCTCAATTTAATAAAAATGTATAATGCAACTTTCCTTGGGTTAAATGTCTTACAATTGCTCTTGGAATGGGCACTTGTTTTCCCATTATTGGCCACTTTAATTGACTTACACTCTAGTTTTCTCATTTAAAGATCACTTTATAGTATTGGGTGCTCTTCATCTGAGTGATATGTTCTACTCCTGACTGGTCCAACAACACAACAGTTTACATATTTCTGAACTTGATCTGAAAACTGATTTAAAAATCCATATGGACAATCCAATTTCTCTGAAAATATATACACACAAGTCTGCTCAGAGGTGGCTAAAATAAAATAAATTTCATTTTAGGAGACAGGAAGGAAGCTGAGACAAGAAAGTGAGGATTCTGAAGTAAATGGGTACTTGCTCTGACCAAGACTGAAACCCACCTCTCCCCAGAGAATATTAGAAGAGGGCATGGAAGACAAGCATTGGGAAAGTAGAATGTTTGTTCTTTTCTTTCTGGTGGACTGCATTAAATATTCAGCAAAAGGAGGGATCAGTTTACATTACTTTTCTTGTTTCTCATGTATCGACTGACAGGTGCTGTAAACATACATAGACAAACATGGTCCTAAGCTCGCAGTGCTCCAGTGACCAAGGGAAGACAGTTTTCAATCTCCCAAAGTGATCACAGTGAGGACTTAGTAGACACACTATGCTCAGCTTGGAGCATACATTCTATTTCCCACAAAACTACAGGAGTTTTGCCTTTCGAATTTGATTCCCAAGAAAACCCATTCAGAGAGATGGTTTTGTTCCATCGACAAGTTGCTAAGGTAGAACAATCTTGTTTTGGTTCTGAGGACTTGACTGAAACCCTCACTAGTACTTTCGAAATAATAGCAGAAAGAACCTAAGAGGCACCCTTGTCTTCCGAACGTCTTGCTTTGCTGGTGGTAAGCCACCAATTCACATCTCCTTGATTTCACCGAGGGTAGAATCTCAGCAATTGGGGATAAAGAAATGACCTTGGCTTTGAGATCAGAACCAGTATTTAAAACATTCACTCATTCATGTTTTAGAGATGTCATGGTACATAAATTATGACTTTACACTGAAAACGAAGAGGCTCCTTTTTCTACACTATAGGCAACAATTTGGCTGAGATTGTCTCGTTCTGGAATACTATCACACACTACCTTTTTTCTCACTTGAATTGTACTTTTGGCTGTCATTTGCGCTTTTGAATAAAGGTTTACATTAGTGGAAGATATCATAATAGCATATCTCCTTTTCCTGAGTTGATATACAAATCAGAAAGAAAGGATAAGGCCAAGACTCCCTTTGTCCTTGGAAAAGTATGCCATCTGCATTTAGCTTATGATATTCGGCTGGGAACAAAATTCTAGCATAAGGAAGTCGTTAATACAACCCTCAAGTTATACTGTAAATTCAAAGTACTTTAAATGCCTTATAATCGTCAAAGCCAGTAAAATCGACCCTGTATATTTTTACTTCATCTCTGTTGGATCATATGATATTTAATAATTGGTTCTGGCACCTCGTTGCAAATTATTATAACTTTGAGATTCAACAGTCCTATTGAACATATGGGCAGCACAGCCTCAGAACATATATATGATACAGCCTCTCAAGAGGACCTTCTGTCTTGTTTTCCTTAGCTTGGAAGGGTCAGGTAAATTTTGTTGTGTCGTCATGTGCTAAGATTCCTCAATCTCTGTTTTGCAGGGTAAATGCTTAATGGAACTGATTTTTTTTTTTCCGCCTTAACTGTGAACACTTCCTTTGCAAAGCCAAAAGAGAAATTCATGCATCTGTGATGCAGTTTACTGGGCTCATACTAAAGCAGTTATAAAGCTATTCCCGTATCAGTGCACAAGTATTCATCAACCCAGAATAGGTTCTGTTACTTAGTGCCATATTGTATCCTGGTTTAGCTGCAAACTACAAGAGTTTCTGGAGTCAGGAGACCTTCCCATGCTATTAAAGCATATGATAATTCTTTACTAATCCTGGAGAAGATGGAAAATTGATGATAATGTATAGTTGACCCCAAGAAACCTTACATATAGTTAGACATGCTCCCTTCAGCATTTCCTTTTTCTAGCTCCACTCACAATAACACCCTGAGACAATATTAGGAAAAGCATTTCCACGTCAACAGCCCATTAAGGTTAGTTTCAATGTTCCTGCTGCTTTGCCTCTATATCTAGCCTGTGTGCCTTGATTTTCTCTTGTATTATTTCACATTAATTGCCATATTGTTTATTGCCATATTCAAACGCACTATAATATGAGCACAGTGGCAATAATTACACAGTAAGCTGCCCTTAAAAAGAGATGTCAAGATGGATACTGGTGGGTGGGGTAGGCAGAAGGTTATGATTTTTACCTTATGTTGACACTGTGGAACAGAGCTGGTCAATTTCTCTTGATTTCACTATAATGCCTAATACTGAAATGTCTCTGTCATATAATTATTCATTACTAAGACTACTAAGCTAAAAAAGTTCATGGAGGTGGGGGACAATGGTTAAAGGAATTATTTATTCAGGTGCTGATTTTCCTCTTGCTACTGTAATATTACATTTTAAAAATTGACATATTGGTGGATAAGAAATACCATATGCGATGTCTGTAATCCTAACTCATTTTTAAAACTAAATAACCTGTTCTCTTTAAGAATTTTTTTGGATGAAAATACTTTTTCTTCCTATGCTTGTGTGCATGGATATTTGCTCTAAATATGCATAAAAGACATTTTGAGGCTCTGGAACGTGATTCCCCCACTCCACTTTGTTATAGTTATAAAAATTCACTTCTCATCGAGCCATCCTACCCTCATTCACCACACTGATAATGAGACTCCTTTTCACAATTAGATTCTCACTTGGTCAAGACAATACCCAAAATTGTCCTAACCCTGGTGAGCAGCAAGTCAGTCATGTTTGATCCTAGCTGACAACCTGGAAGCTGAGATCCTTTGCAAATCGGCAGAGTTGAAAGTAAGTATCTTTTACTCAACTGCCAGTTTGCTTCAGATCATGGTCTGCTTGCTTGGCATCACGGAAGCCAGTAGGTGGAGTGCTTGCTAACAGTAATTGAATATACGGAACTTGAACTTAAAATAAGTGGAAGCCACTTTCCTTGTTATAAACTGCTAAAACCATATTTACACTGAACTCTTTCTATGGATATAATTAGTTGCAAAAAATGTTACAAGGGCAGGATTGAGATGAATGCAGGACTATAGTTACAGGGTAGAACACAGAGAGGCAAATTATGCCCTGGAAGATCAACACATCATATGGTATAAACCCATGTAAAGGGACACTTTAGCAAACATTCAACTGAATTTAATTGGTAAATAGACCTTGGTCCCTCTTTGAAAAATTTGGTGTTTATGCTCTGCAAAGGATAAACCAGCTTTGATCAACTGTACATGGAAAGCTTGTGTGATGGAGGATTAATTACGTACATGTGTTAATAATAGTCATAGTAAATTCAGCATCTTTGGAAAGAAAAGTTGCGAGAGAGATGCCTCCAAAATAAAGTGTAACTTTCCCATAAGAGTGTCTTGTTTTCCTTCAGAAGAAGGTTTTCAAATGTATTTAAAAGCTGCAGCTTGAGACTTGCTAACTACATCACTCTAAATCTATCTATATCACACCTAAAGATGTTAAAGCAACATTTAGAACTCTAAGGAGAAAACAAGCAACAGAATTTAGAAAGCAGGAACCACATGGAAATAAGAAAAATCTTCAGTCGTTTTTTAAGAATGTGAGTTATATGATGTGAAGTAGATGAAAATGCAAGAGTTTAAAAAAGAATCTCTTGTTCCATATCGGGAAAACTTACAGATCTGATTCCATGGCACACAAGTACTGAAGATCTCTATGGCTTAGAAATACCATTTCGCTTAAAAGGGCTTCAGAGCAAATAATTGCACAGGATGCAATGACAAACACTATGAAAATAGCGATCAATTCCCCCTTTATTTTAACTTTTTTTAAAAAAAATGGTAAACGCTCTTAAATATAATTTGTCAGGACACTGCTGATTTTTTTAAAAATTGTGGCATCATATTCTCAGCTCATACTAAAATTTGGACAGATTTGTGTTTCAGATATATGATTTTTTTTTTTTTTTTTTACTTTGGGTTGGAAGTGAGGAATGGAGGACTGTTAACTGAATTAATCAGCCAAAGCTTTATGTGGTAAATAACTCTTTGAAACATGCAATAGCTTTGCTCAAACCAAGTAACTGCTTGCCTCTCACTGCCTTTTAAGCAATATCATTAGCAAAATTGAACCTCCTCAGGCCAAAAAAAAGGGGTGGTAGAGTTGGAAAGGATAGTTATTGTTAATTTAAAATAATAAAATATTATATTTTCCATTTCTCATCTGAAGGACAAAAGGATGTTCGTTTACATGAAGAATCTTAAATCAAATGATGAGATTTGACCAGTAGATAAAAGTGGCAAACTACGGCCAGAACATAATCTAGATCCCTTAGCCAAGAAAGAGAACTTTTTGGAATTTATTTATTTTGCTTATTTTGATCTGGAGAAGTAGTATGAATATTGGCATACGCTAATTGAAAGGTGCATTGCATGATCATGGGCTAGCCTATGAAAGAATTGTAAAGGAGTTCTGTTACAGAATGAATAACTTTGTCTAAATCTTTCTCCATGTTCATTTATTTCTTCAGGTTCTACAAGTATAATTGCATACTTAGCATATTTTTATGCCTCTTGTTTGAAAAAAATTTGAGTTCACTTGCTTTTTTGTCAGTTGTCATTCATTTTACCTTGTTTTGCTTGCTTCAGTATGTTACTTCCCCTGAGATGTAGAACCATGTCATTCTCAGCCAACATTCATCCCTGGATAGTGAGTAGGCAATAGACTTTACTGAGAAATAAAAAAGTGTTAGCCACTGATCTCACCAACATTATATTCTCTCTTAATAGAAGCTGTTGGTAGATCCTGAACAGCTCCACACTTAGGGTGTTGACTTGTAGAATGAAATCCTCTGCACACAAGCACAGCAAAATATTTTGGTGAAAGGTAATTATCAGAAACAGTGACACTAATAAATTAGTTAACTACATTTCAGCGTGAAGTTTGAGTTAACCCTGCCCATTCTTGTTCCAGACCCATCTGAAATCAGCAATTCAGCTTAATGATGTCATAACACTTGCCAGGCTGTGGGCACTGAAGGGAAGACACAGGACTGCTCCCATCGCACGAGGTTCCCTTCCTCTCTCTCTACACACAAACAGCCCATCTGTCTCACTCACATGGAAACTGTTATCTTTGAAACATCATTCTATTATTATCATGGTTGTTCTTTAAAATTGGTCCTTAACTTTAGGTTGTGTTTTGGAAATCAGGTTTTCAAGTTCTCCCAGCTCTTATTGGCCCATTTAAAATATTGATAGTAATATGCCCTGGAAGCAGCTCATCGCACTAAAGAGCTCAAATAGTATATATTTCCATTCACTTACTAGAGGATAACCTTTTGTGAAATACAGTTAGCCTACTTTTTTTTAAAAAAAAAATCACAACAAAGAATCCAACCCCTCCCAACCTCTAATATTTTTCAAAGTGTGAATTGAAGAGGACTTAGAGACAGATGGGTCTGGATGATCAAGTTACCTGTTATAGCAGCACATCTGCCGGGGCAGTCAATCACTGTGATGGCTCTGACAGGTCGATGGAGCCTAAGCAAGAACGGCTAATGCAGACAGAGGAACGGCTGGGGAAGGGCAGACCTCCTGCCTGTCTCCTGGGTTTGGCTGGTCTGAAAGCTGTACTTGAATTTGCTCTAGTTAAAATTCTGTCTGTCTATCGAGCAATGATATTAGATGAAAGATTTGGGCTCCTAATCTTTTTTTAAGCCAACATATTGAAAACATATGACTGGGAATGATTCGATTAGAACTTTCAAGCTGTCAGTCAATATTTGGTCGTATTTGGGGGATGTGGTAGGGAGTGTGGGGTGAATAAGATTAGGAAAAGAGGAGGTGGGAGATAGTTTCAAAACTACATTTTCCCTTAAAAGTGTCAAAAGGATGAAATGCATTAAGCACTGGTTCTGAGATGTCTATTTCTGCGAGCTCAGTATAATAAAAATTAGCATTGAATAGAACAAAGGCAACTCTAAGAATGTCAAGAAGCAAAATTAACTACATTTATGGAGCCATGTTACTTTAATTTCTCTGCATATTTGAACCTTTCTCCCCCCTTCAATCATAAAGTGAATCATATTTATTAATCCTAATAGATCCAAATATTTGGCAATATCATACGTTAGGAAATATGGAGCAAGTGATTCCAAGATTTCACAAACATTTGAAAAGATGTGTTTCAATTAAGTGCAGCATTAATTGCAACACTTATATGACCCATATGTACAAATGTAGATGTCGGAAGACAATAGAATCTCAAAATATCTAGATTCCATCTAATGACTAATTCATCAGTTATTAAAATTGTCTGACGGTAAGGCAGTACCAAAAAAAAAAAAAAAGAAGAAGAAGAAAGAAATACCTAAATGGTAGGTAATGGCAAGAATTGTTAACACCTGTCATCATCTAGAAAGAAAGTTACAATTATGGTTAGTTAAATTTATGTATTTATGTATGCATGTATATATATTTACTTTGTATATTTGTATGTATATTTTATATTTATGATTAGAATACATATATTTATGTATTTATGGTTGAATACATATATTTCTTTGAGAAGTAAAAGAAAAATATTCCATAAGATAAGCATTATTATTACCACACTGTAGAACTACAGTGAGCAAACATTGCTGAAAAAAGGGCAAAATGTTAATACATGCAGAACTGCTGTTAGTAGCGATTTTCTCCACAATGCCAAACTGATGGGGATTCGTGAAAGAGCCATTAAACAGATGCGTTGCTTTTCAATACATTCTTCAAGTATTTTTGCTCCCTCATCCACATTTTTAGTAAATGATGCTAAATGTTTTCAAAATATTACTATATTGGCTTTTTTTACTTGAATTTTTTAAGTGGACTCATATTTAGCAGCAGATGGTTTGAGATACCAGAACTGAAATGGAGTTAGTTATTTGGGTTCAGACTACAACAAAAATCTCATACCTCAGTTTATAGGACCGGAGAGATCAGAGAAATCACCATTTTCTTAAAAAAAAATCAGAACAAACTCAGAAATAGGGATTTTACTAAGTAATAACTCTATCTTATGACAGAAGTAAGTTTAAACTTCAGTTCTTCCTAATAAAATGTTGAGTCCAAATGTTTTAAAGCTTTTATGAGTATTTCAGTTATATTTTTACAGAAAAAAAACCTTTGTTTAGAAAATCACTGTCTGATAATAACTTTGATACCAATTGAGCTAAAAAATACCCTGAAGATCAATGTACCCTATTAGATAAGTCAGGATTACATGCAAACTCTATGGTGGACATTATCTCATGGAGCCTACACTATAATCTATAAACAGTCAGTATATTTTTTCTGGGGAATGGAAAAAGTAAAAAGTTTTTGATGTTTGGCTGCCAGTAACCAGAGAATTACGAATTATTTATGGGCTTTTGCTAATCTCACCCCTTTTAAACATAATTTAATAAAATTTTATGGTATTTTACCCAAATATTATTG